>NC_062532.1:552500-852500 GCF_022655615.1 Tachysurus fulvidraco | reverse complement strand
AATAAGTCTTTCAAAATTAAAATAAAGAATACTGTCTTAACTTAATTATATATCGATTTTGAACACACACTTTTACCTTCTCGTAACAACAGAAAAAATATTAAGTTAGTGAAACTTGTATATCTAGTGAGCATCCTTTAGAAGCTGAGTAAAGGCGGAATTTGCCCGGACGTGTTTTTCTGCCAGAGAAGGACTACTAGGAGCCGGAGAAACAGGAGAATCGAGGCTATATAGGTAAGTTAATATTTTTGCTTTGTTTTAATCTCAGCAGCTACCAACTGTATGCACAAAAAATCGTTGACTTAAGTAAAGTTGTCCGCAGATTCACGTTTCCCGAGTCAATGACTCCTGAGCTAAACACTACACCTCTTTTCTCTCGTAGTAATGTAGTGAGGCGGCTACAACCGCGTTTTCCTCAAAATCAGCTTTCCTCCACGGTGGACAAAATACATATAAATCTAAATATGAAACAAAATGAATGCGGCAAACTTTACTTAAGTAAGTCGTTGTTGTCACACACTAAACTGAAAAGACAGTTTGAGCTAAGCTAATTCATCGATTCTAAAGTTAATAGACGTTTAGCTAGCTAGTGTGTTCAAAATAGGCATTATGTTTTGTTTTACAGTGGCAGCTAAATCATGTTAATTGATATCGAACATGTTTAGTGTCGTCCGAATTTAAAGTTTACACTGGGTTGATTAAGACACACACACACAAACACACACACACACACACACACACACACACACACACACACACACACACACACACACACACACACACATATATGCATACATGCATATACATACCTGCATACATACATACATGCATACATACACACACACATATGCATACATGCATATACATACCTGCATACATACATACATACGTACACACACACACACACACACACACACACACACACACACACACACATATACAGTATGTATACATACATACATACATACATACATACATACATACATACATACATACATACATACATAAACCTGTAACAAGTTAACTAATAAGCAAGTTAATTTAAGCACAATACCTAACATGACAATGTGTGTGCACGCCATCTTTATCTGCTGTGACGTTTTCACAGTTGATCCATCTTGTAACCTTGTAAACCTTGAGCTTTTTGTAAATTTGCCATTACAACATTTGAGTTTTTATTTTTCTTTCATATACAATCTGCAGCATTATGTTTGATGGTTAGGCAGCTGACACATTTCTTTAAGTTTGCAATTTTTCATGTGTAGTAAGTTTTAACTCCTAAGATTTAACTCGTGTGTCTAATGTCTTGTTCCTTTCCTTGACTTAAAACACTGACATTGATTTTGATCTACTTAGGATGATGAGGTGCCACAAATTTTGACCCAGCCAACGCCAGTATTATTATTGAGGGAACGGAAGTCCTGCAAGACCTGGATGTATCCAGAGCCTGTGCCCTGCTAGGGCTGGTATATGCTCTCAACCTCAGCTACCCAAAGGAACTAAAAAATACTTTTGAGATGTTTCAGAAAATAATTCTTGAGCTGGATGGTCTGAAAGCTAGGCCGAAGGTAATGTCTTTAAACAATAAACTGTTGTATTCCTGAAATGTTACATGTAAAAGTTTTGTTGTGCATACGCATACAGAAGCTGTAATTTTGACAATGTTTTACATGAAGGTTACAGTGTTGTATTTGTTTGAGACTTTATGGCGGCTGTAGTTTATGTGATGAAGGTAAAATTTAATACTTTGCAAAAAAATAAAAAAAAAGGAAGAAAACTTTGTTTCAGCTAGGTGGACCCAATAAGCTGGCAATTGTGTCTGTTGTAGGAATTCATTTTCCACGTTCCCTGTGATTTATTGTTATTTTATTTTATTTTATTCTGATATGTACCTACCAGAAAAATACTTGATTCTTTACTTGAAAAAAATACTTTAGTCCTGGATAATTATCTTTTTGCCAAAGCATTGTTTTGTCAAAGCACTCTTCTTGTACATAGGTTGACATTGGTTTTATAATAAACCAGTTTCATCATAAAACTGGAATTGCTGTGTTATTTCTCCTGACTGAAGTGAAATAAGTTACTTGTACTCAAAAAAATTAAGGTAACAATTTGCATGGACATATCTAAGTAGAATGAAATCAAAATAAAGAAGTTAGAATAGCTTAAATTATGTAATTTGACCACTTAATATCACCAAAACTTTGAAATTAAAATTAAGTTGTTTCAACTTAATTAAGCTCTTAGAGGTTAAGTCAAATCATGTTGGTTGTACTAAACAAATTGGGTTAGTCTAACTATAAAAGGTACATGATATCTACTTAATAATGACTGAGTTGAAGCTACTTAAAAAGATGCATGCAAATTGTTACCTTAATTTTTTTAAGTTGAGCCAGCGTTTTATTTTTTAGAGTGTAGGTCACATATGTATTGGTGTTACATATTGATTATTTTGTGTGTATTTTCTGTCCTGCCACAGTTAGTGTTTAACGTAAACGCTTTTGATTTCAGTATTAAGACTGTAACTGACACTGTATGTAGATTAGAGTATTATAGCTTTATAATTACTGTATGTGGTAATGCTTAATTTAAGGTTTCTTTAACTCATATTATGAAATCTCGATTCTGAACATTTTCTGTTGTGTGAAATCCTCATTGGGTGTGAACACATTAACTGAACAATGTTAACATGACCGACTTTTTTCATGTAAGTGAAATCCGCTTGTGTTTTATTATAGCAATGGGGTTAAACATGGTTTATTTATTTTAGTTAACTTCAGTTAAAGGAAACTTTTTTTTTGTACAGAATAACCATGTATATTTTTATGGTGCTGTCTTTATATATCTGTATTGTAGTTTATTATATTGTCTGTTTGCACTGTCTCTTTATGTCGATAGATTAATTAGTTCTGTGTTGTCTCATGTTTCGGTGTCTTTATGTAGCACCAGGGTCCTGGACAAACGTTTCATTTCACTGTGTACTGTATCAGATATTGTATTTGGTCACAATGACATTTAAAAGCCTCTCAACTTGACCTGATCGTATACCATACTTACATACTTATACATACAAGCACAGGTATCAGTGTGTCTAAGCTGCTGGTTGTAGATAAATTACACACGTTTTTTTTATTTTCTTAAATAGCATACAAAGTTTGAGCATACAAAGGTTTTTGTCAGAGATTAATTTCCCTAAACTCTGAGAAGGCATAATGATGAGGTTTATTCTTTTGTGAACATTCATTTGTGTCACTGAACCTATTGATGACATCTTAACACGGAATCATGGTTTCTGTTACCATGGAATTTTTCTCCAAACCAAAAAATATTCAGTCTGTTTATGAAAAAGCACCAATAATCTACAATGTCTTTTCTATTGTATTCCATAGAAGCTCTATAGGCTCTATCAAAAAGCATCTGGTCTGTATTGGATCATTGTGAAGGACTCATGTGGATGTGAATTCCAGTTTGCTGGTAAGCGCTCAGGAGGATGTTTGGGTAATTTTTCTTGATATCTAAAGTTTGTATTCTCCTGTTTCAGGAGTGATGTTCTTGTAGGACATGAACTTGATAACTATGACACCACCCAGTATACAGTCTGTTTGTTCTGCAAAAACAGTTGTAGCAGCATTTAAAAATGTAAAGATGTAGGAGTCTGATGGCAAACTCATCTATCAGGGTACTTTAAATTACACATATGAACATGGCTGGATCTTTTTGTTACTACATTGCTGTTGGTCAGGTTGTGTTTTATTGATGAAATGTGATTTTTTTTTAAGCAGGATAATGATCTAATGCAGACCAGACGCTTTTTGATAGAACATTCCCAAAACCTTGATCTACAGATCTATGTAACAGAGAAGACATTGTAGATTTTTGATGCTTTATTATAAACAGAATAAAAGTTTTGTAGGTTGGAGAAAAATTCCACTGTATCTGTTACAGAAAATATGATTCTGTGAAAATATGTTATTAAAAGTTTCTGTGACAGAGATTAATTCTTGATTGTTCGGACAGTTTAAGGGTATTAACCCCTAGGGGGAAAAAAGCTCCTCTAATCGGAATTCCTGCTAACAGCGTGAGTGCGCGCACACACACACACACACACACACACACACACACACACACACACACACACACACACACCTGTTACTTAGAGGTGTGAGAGAAGATTCCTTGTAAGTGTGCAGTTTATTCTTGACTACATTATGTAGATTATTAACTGTGTACGTAAATCTGTTAGTACTGGTAAAGTAAATCAGTTGATAACTTCTTACTTCTGAGGTGTGAATAAGGTAATGTGAAATTCTCATTAGGTGTGAACACATTAAAGGACAGACACACATTGAGAAATTAACAAGTGAAATTAGAAAATAATTCTTCTGAAGAAGCGTGTTTAAGTAGAATTTTGATTAAGATAAAATATTGAAAGCATGAGCTACTGCTGATATTATTTTCTTTTATTATTATATTATTCAGTTAAAAAAAACTTTATTAACCTATTATTAGGTAAGATTTTTTTTTTTTTTTTTTTTTATTACGTGACTTTATGCATGTTAATGGACAATCTGGATAACCCCCCCACAGTTACTTCCCCCGGTTCCTGTTTGCACCATATACAAAGCAGATGGAGTGTCAGTGTGTATTTTTTAGTTTGCTTGATGTTTGTGTAAGTTCTGAATCATGTTTTTTTCTGGAAAACATGAAAATGAGCATTTCAGTAATTCAGTTCCAAAAAAATAACCCCATGATTCTGAGCAGCCTGAATGTATTAGCAACTTTTCATTCTTTCCCAAGTAAGGGATGTCTCAAGCACACTCCTCTTCATGTCTCATACACACTCTTACTGTTCCAAACACACTCCTCATGTCTCATACACACTCCTCTGCTAGGCAAAGGGATATCAAAAGTGTATCAAAAGGCATAATGAAATGCAGTGCCCAATTTGTGTGTGTGTGTGTGCATGTGTGTGAGTGTGTGTGTGTGTCTGTGGTGGGTGATTGTGTGTTTTGGGTGCGTGTGTTAGTGGACATTTTATGTGTGCATTTTTGTGTCTGTATGTATGCACAAGGGTTGTATAAATATGATATGTACTATGGCAATGACAAACCTTAGCACACAATTTTTTTATATAAATTAAACAGACTATTTTGTATAGATAGGCCGTGAAGGTTTCCGTCATAGACAGAGGTTTGGCCTGGCTTGGATCTGAGCTACTCTGAGTGAACAAATGCAAATGAGCCAGGCCTCACAGGTGATGGAGACGTTTGCACAACAAAAGCAGGAGAACAATGGAGCTGTAGGGGTGCTGGTACTTGTGAGGTCCAGGGATTTTACGCAAAATTGCGCAGGTATAGCAAATCTAGTGTTAGCACTAGAAATACTGGATTTTTTATTTTCTGGTGCAGGTCCCAAGGTGTGATTCCCCCCTGTTGAGATTTTCACATTTCTTCAGCCCTGCTTTTGTTGCACAAACGGCCCCATCACCTGTGAGGCCTGGCTCATTTGCATTTGTTCACTCAGAGTAGCTCAGATCCAAGGCAGGCCAAACCTCTGTCTGTGACGGAAACCTTCACGGCCTCTCTATACAAAATAGTCTGTTTAATTTATATAAAAAAATTGTGTGCTAAGGTTTGTCATTGCCATAGTACATATTATATTTATACAACCCTTGTGCAGACCTGGGGTCTATTTGACTCATCTGGAAAGTTTAATGTGTCATAACTTGGGTTTCCTTCCACATATTTGCCTGAAATTTACCAAGATTGTTCCAAATTATGAACTCTGCAAGTACAATTAATCTTGTCTTCCCGGGTCAATTTGACCCGGCCACATTTAGTGGGGCAATTGGTCACACTTTTGCCCTTTTCAGCGCAATGAACATACATACAGACACAAAAATGCACACATAAAATGTCCACTAACACACGCACCCAAAACACACACTCACACACCACACACACACACACACACACACACACACACACACACAAATTGCTCATTGCATTTCATTATGCCTTTTGATACACTTTTGCTATGCCTTTGCCTAGCAGAGGAGTGTGTATGAGACATGAGGAGTGTGTTTGGAACAGTAAGACTGTGTATGAGACATGAAGAGGAGTGTTTATGAGACATCCCTTACTTCGGAAAGAATGAAAAGTTGCTAATACATGAATAAAATGAAAACTTGCTAACACTTCAGTCTCCAACGTATGTTTGTAGACAAATGTCATAAGCTGTCATAAGTGAAGTTATGGCCCATGGCTTTTGACATGTTCTTACACATACAGAATAAAATGATGGCCAATGAAAATGAAATTACATCAATGAATTATAACACCAAAAGTTAATTTTGAGAACAAGAACCCAACATGCCTCCACAGAAGATGCACCGTGGTACTGGGAAGCCCTGTCTGAGCCAGACGACAAAAGACGGCACTGTGTGGGTAGAGGAGGACATTGGAATGTCCAGTGCAGTAGCAAATCGCTTGTGCTTCACTGCGCAAGCTGGACCCTGGGCGACTGGGGTACTTTCCCAAGTAAGGAGATGCATTGCAGACATATTTGGTCTCCAAATCCGTGGTCATCCAGAACTTGATCCCAAATTTGTCTGGCTTGGTTGCGATATACTGTGTGAATGGACAACAAACCATGGTAGGGAACAGCTGTTCATCTATGGTCATGTGTTTTCCTGGAGTGAAACTCTCAGCACAGTTCTTGTTGAAGCATGTCCAGATGTCGGAGACCGCAGCAAATTTGTCTGTTAGAAGGTGTTGTATAATTGAAATGAATCCATCTCTTGGCAATGTCTCTTTGAAAGCCAGGAGATTGTTTTGAAACCATTTTGACCATTTATAATGTCAGTAAATAATAAAACCTTTTTTTCCAGCTCAAATTGACTTGAATGCTTATAAAGTAAAAATTCTACAATGATCACCATTCTGTGTGATCAGCTTACATTTTGAACATTTTACACTTATGTCTATTTTGCCTACCAGATGCCATCTGATCACCCAAAAACGGGCTACACACACACACACACACACACACACACACACACACACACACACATACACACACACACACACACACACACACACACACACACACACACACACACACACCACTCAAAAACTTGGCATAATTTATTGTGAATAAAACTTCCTTTACACCTCTTATGCTTTTTATTATATTTAAGATATAAACAATAAACCTCATGATATTATGCCCTGATTTTAAGTAAAATAAGCAGAAATTATTAAATATTATTTTGGATAACCACTGGCTGGTGTATATCAAACATCCCCAGGTCAAAGCTGACTGAAGCAACTAAATTCATGAATAAAAGAGAGAAAACAAATATGATTTGAATATGAAAACACAACATCTCTGTGTTTGTGTGTGTGTGTGTGTGTGTGTGTGTGTGTGTGTGTGTGTGTGTGTGTGTGTGTGTGTGTGTGTGTGTGTGTGTGTGTTTCGGCAGATCATATTTTGCCCTCTGCTTGGCAAAGGCATTTCAAAAGTGAAATATTTACAAATGTGTAGCTTTTTTTCTGGAGGCCTAATGAGATGCAATGCCCAATTTGCATCTTCTGTGGAGGCATGTTGGGTTCTTGTTCTCAAAATTCACTTTTGGTGTTATAATTCATTGATGTAATTTCATTTTCATTGGCCATCATTTTATTCTGTATGTGTAAGAACATGTCAAAAGCCATGGGCCATAACTTCACTCAGCTTATGACATTTGTCTACAAACATACGTTGGAGACTGAAGTGTTAGCAAGTTTTCATTTTATTGATTAGCAACTTTTCATTCTTTCCGAAGTAAGGGATGTCTCATAAACACTCCTCTTCATGTCTCATACACAGTCTTACTGTTCCAAACACACTCCTCATGTCTCATACACACTCCTCTGCTAGGCAAAGGCATAGCAAAAGTGTATCAAAAGGCATAACGAAATGCAATGCCCGATTTGTGTGTGCATGTGTGTGTGTGTGTGTGTGTGTGTGTGTGTGTGTGTGTGTGTGTGTGTGTGGTGTGTGAGTGTGTGTTTTGGGTGCGTGTGTTAGTGGACATTTTATGTGTGCATTTTTGTGTCTGTATGTATGTTCATTTCGCTGAAAAGGGCAAAAGTGTGACCAATTGCCCCACTAAATGTGGCCGGGTCAAATTGACCCGGGAAGACAAGATTAATTGTACTTGCAAAGTTCATAATTTGGAACAATCTTGGTAAATTTCAGGCAAATATGTGGAAGGAAACCCAAGTTATGACACATTATACTTTCCAGATGAGTCAAATAGACCCCAGGTCTGCACAAGGGTTGTATAAATATGATATGTACTATGGCAATGACAAACCTTAGCACACAATTTTTTTATATAAATTAAACAGACTATTTTGTATAGATAGGCCATGAATGTTTCCGTCACAGACAGAGGTTTGGCCTGCCTTGGATCTGAGCTACTCTGAGTGAACAAATGCAAATGAGCCAGGCCTCACAGGTGATGGGGCCGTTTGCACAACAAAAGGAGGAGAACAATGGAGCTGTAGGGGTGCTGGTAGGTGTGAGGTCCAAAGATTTTACGCAAAATTGCGCAGGTTTAGCAAAGCTAGTATTAACACATACAGTAATTATAAAGCTATAATACTCTAATCTACATACAGTGTCAGTTACAGTCTTAATACTGAAAGCAAAAGCGTTTACGTTAAACACTAACTGCGGTAGGACAGAAAATACACACAAAATAATCAATATGTAACACCAATATGTGACCTGAGTCCAGTGACACACTTCCTTTTTCTTGCCTGTGTCAGTGTTTAAATTACACACTTTAATTATGTTGGCTTTGTAGAAGCCAACATTCTGATTTCCCTTATAAGCTTATTATTATTATTATTATTATTATTATTATTATTATTATTATTATTATTATTATTAGACAAAAATTTATTTAAAAAAATGCGGCCTAGGGCTTTCGAGCCACATGCACCAAATTCGGATATGTCGTAGACCCTGGTCTGAAGTTTGTTGCTCCTATTTTTCTAAGCGATCGGAATTCCGGCATTCCCGGTACGGAAGCTCAAAGTGGCCTTTTTCCCATAGACTTCCATTATAAACTTTTGAGGTTTATAACTCGGCAAGTTTTCGAGCGATTTACACCGAACTCGGACAGGTTCTTTAGGATTTTTATTCCGGCGTTCCGACGGAATTTTCGGTTTTTCCGTAGTCGACGATCGAACATCCCATAGACTTGAATAGGGAATTCCGAAAAGTCTTCTAAGCTCTCACACACACAATACATCCAACATTAAGAATTGCATGTACTGTTCTATGCAGTATAATAAGTAGAATCCCATAATGACAGCAGTATTGACATGAAATGTCCAAACCCTCAGTAGCCACTTTTTGCCAAAAGTATTGGCACCCCACCGGGTATTCTGGTGACATCACTCGACACCACGTGACGTCACGTGTAGCCCCGCACCCAAAACAAGCGAAATCAAAAATTTGCACAACATGGACATGTGACATATCAAAACACTTAGCACAATGAGGGGAACTGCCCTACGGGTATTCTGGTCATGTCACGTGACGTCACGTGTAGCCCTGTCCCCAAAACAAGCGAAATAGAAAATTTGCACAACATGGACATGTGACATATCAAAACACTCAGCACATTGAGGGGAACTGCCCCACGGGTATTATGGTCACGTCACATGACGTCACATGACCTCACGTGACGTCACGTGAAAATGAAAAATTTGCACAACAGGGAAATGTGACATATCTAAACATATCAAACACTCAGCACATTGAGGGGAACTGCCCCACGGGTATTCTGGCCACATCACGTGACATCACGTGACGAAACGTGACGTCACGTGAAAATTAAAAATTTGCACAACATGGACACGTGACATATCAAAACACTCAGCACAATGAGGGGAACTGCCCCACGGGAATTCTGGTCACGTAACATGATGTCACGTGAGGTCACGTGAAAATTAATCATTTGCACAACAGGGACATGTGACATATCAAATCACTCAGCACAATTAGGGGAACTGCCCCACGGGTATTCCGGTCATGTCACGTGACGTCACGTGTAGCCCCGCCCCAAGAGAAATCAAAAATTTGCATAACATGGACATGTGACATATCAAAACACTCAGCACAATGAGGGGAACTGCCCCACGGGTGTTCTGGTCATGTCACGTGACGTCATGTGTAGCCCCGCCCCCAAAACTAGCAAAATCAAAAATTTGCACAACATGGACATGTGACATATCAAAACACTCAGCACAATGAGAGGAACTACCTCACCTCCAAAAGTATTGGCACCCTAGCAGTCCAGTAGCTTTCACAATCTTTCTGTCGACCCGCCTCCGAAATGCACCGGCCTTTGCGAATATTTACACCGTCAAATCAACATCAAAGTTTGTCGCGACGAACTTTACAAATCTAGTTTTCTTTCCTTTTTAATAAATAATATCTGACTACTGCTCATTTCCCCACTTTTTTAAAATACTTGTCAATTTCCTGCTGCAGTAGTTTCTGCTCCTGCTGAAGGCTTTTGTTTTGTTTTCTGTTTTCTCAGTTTACTCTGATGATTTGAAAGCTTCAAGTGATCCAGCTTTATCTAAACGTCTGAGTTGTAGACATTGGAAAGCAAAATATTGTACATCGTGTAAAATGTATACAAAGTGTATGGTAGTCATTTTAGGAGAGTGAAAAGGAACACATCCACAGTTTTACCTGGAGGAACTTTAAGTAAAACAAGACTATATAGTCGTACAAGAAGAAGGATGGCGTAATGTGTGTGTGCAGAGCTTAATGCGAGTGTCCACAAAAGCTGTCTTGGCTGATATCTCAAAGTAGGAACGTCCCAGCCAAAGTATAATGTTTCTTACAACTGCTTTTGGTGTTGCAAGTGTGATGGGGGTGGGGAGGGGGTTAAACTAAGGTTAAGGCATCTGTGTGTATGTGTAAAATAGAGAAGTAATGTTTATGGCTGTGGATGTGGGGGGGGGGAGTGTGTGTGTGTGTGTGTGTGTGTGAGAGAGAGAGAGAGAGAGAGAGAGAGAGAGAGAGAGAGAGTGTGTGTGTGTGTGTGTGTGTGTTTGTGTGTGTGTGTGTGTGTGTGTGTGTGTGTGTGTGTGTGTGTGTGTGTGTGTGTGAGAAAGAACAATGTACTCTATACAAAAAGTCTGCAACATTATCAGAAAATATTGTTATTATACAATTATTCTCACAACTACTCTAATTATGTTTCATTTTAACTTGATTAAACTTATTCACTAAGTTCCTTTTCACTCTCCTAAAATGACTACCACACACTTTGTATACATTTTACACGATGTACGATATTTTGCTTTCCACTCTCTACAACTCAGACATTTAGATAAAGCTGGATCACTTGAAGCTTTCAGATCATCAGAGCAAACTGAGAAAACAAAACAAAACAAAAGCCTTCTCCAAAAACATTAACTGCAGCAGGAAATTGAAAAGTATTTTAAAAAAGTGGGGAAAAGAGCAGTAGTCAGATATTATTTACAAAAAAGGAAAGAAAATTAAAGTGTGTAATTTAAACACTGACACAGGCAAGAAAAAGGAAATGTGTCACTGGACTCAGGTCACATATTGATTTTTTTGTATAACACTTGCTTTCGGTATTAAGACTGTAACTGACATCAAACACAGTTTATTTTATTTAAATGGGTTTCTTTATTGTTATGAAGTTTTTGCTTGATTACTTTTCCTATAGAAACTGTTTGAAAGGCAACAGACTTTTATTATGAAAATTGTGACAGAGTGATGCAGGAAAAAGGTGCTGCCACGTACAGGGAAACAGGGAAAGTTTTTTTTTTTTCCAAGCAAAAACTTTGATAGAAAGAGACATCAGGTACAAGATAAAGTTCTCCTGTTGTAATAATCGGCCAATGAAGTAAGTTCTGTTAACGATACATGTGATTTATTTGTATTTCTGTTTGTATTTCTGTTCAGTAATAATGTCCTTATTCAACCAAGGTATATAATCACTATGGATGTAAATCTTTCACCTTGTCCATCTAAACTAAGATGCTCTGTAGGATGCTCCATCATTACAAAATGTTTTATGAGGTCACAAAATGTATAGTTACTTTCATATACAAGATTTGTGTATAGTAGCTCATGCTACATTAATGATCAGTTAGATGCTAAGTGCATTTCTTTGGTTCTGTACATGGACTTTGTAAAAAGGTTGAGTCTAAACCAGTTTCATCTAATCTAAGATCAGCACTGTATTGTGCTAACTTCCTTTCCTGCATCCAGTCAGACCTTGTTGATTAATTAGTGGTGCTTGTGAAGCAAAGCACACTATTACTGTCTCATGTGCTTATTATTATTATTATTATTATTATTATTATTATTATTATTATTATTATTATTATTATTATTGTTATCATTATGGTTATAATCATTATAATTATTACCATTATTGTTTTTATTATTATTATTATTGTTATTATTATTATTATTATTATTATTATTATTATTATTATTATTATTATTATTATTATGGTTATAATCATTACTATTATTATCATTATTGTTTATATTATTATTATTATTATTATTATTATTATTATTATTATTATTATTATTATGTAAAAAATAGTCTCATAACTAGTCCTGCACCGTTGCCCCACGAATGTAGACCCATGAATAAGGTATCATATCATGCTGGAAAGTTGAGTTATGAGGTTTTTCTGATACAGAAGCTCAAATTGGGTAAAATTCCCATTGACATCAATCGAAAAATCTTTTCGTGAATCTTTTGAGCAAAAGCCACCAAACTCAGCAGATTCTTTCAGGCTGCTCAGAATGATGGAGATTTTTTTTTTTGGAACTGAATTACTGAATTGCTTGTTTTCCATAAAAAAAAAAAAAAAAAACATGACTCAGAACTTACACAAGCATCAAGCAAACTAAAAAAAAAACACACTGACACTCCATCTGCTTTTTATATGGTGCAAAGGAACCGGGTGAAGTAACCAAGTAGGTTATTAGAACACCAAGGATGGCATCCTCTGGTAACTTGGAGTGTGGGGGGTTATCTAGGCTGTCCATTAACATGCATAAAGTCATGTAATAAAAGTAATTTATTACCTATTAATAGGTTGATAAAGTATTTTTAACTGAATCAGAAAATAATATCAGCAGTAGCTCATGCTTTCAATATTTTATCTTAATCAAAATTCTTCTTAAACACGCTTCTTCAGAAGAATTATTTTCTAATTTCACTTGTTAATTTCTCAATGTGTGTCTGTCCTTCAAGGTTAAGAACAACAGCATGTCATACCTGGCAGATGTTGTTGAAGTTGGTGGGAACGGAGGAAATGCTTTCGATTTTAATGGCACTGAAAATGGAGGCATGTTGCAAAAGATCCAGGTTTGGGGAGCTGATTACACGATAAAAGCCGTGAGGGTGTGGTTTACTGATGGCCGGTCTGAGCAGTTTGGTAGGCCTGCTGGGTTTACAAAACAGTTTACATTTGAAGATGGAGAGCATTTCACCTCCCTTTCACTTTGGCCAATTAAAGATGGTACACGTCTGGGTGCAATCAAATTCAAGACAAGTCACTTCCGGAAGTTCCATATAAGATTGAGATTTCGGAGTCTGAAACCAGAAGTTTCAGTTGATGTTGCTTCTGGGATCTGCATGGGGATCAAAGGACGTTCAGGGTGGGATATTGATCGCTTTGGCTTCATATTCATCAACACTGTTAAGTCTGTTCAGCTTACCAATGTTGTGTATCCCACCATTCATGATGTGATACCCAAAGTGCCCGTTGGAGAAATTAAATCCATGTCCTACCAGAACAACACTTCTGTAACTCAAGAATACAAAATTGAGACCTCCAAAAAAATCATCCAAATATCCTCCTGGTCTGTTAAGGGAAAAATGGAATCCGCATTCAGCCTGGAAGTAAATGCATCAATTCCATGTCTTGTGAAGGAGGAATCAAGATATGAATTAAATATTGGAGTTGAAGGTACATATGCTTCAGAGACCAGTGATGAGAAAACAGATCTCTGCACGTTTCCTGTTAAAGTTCCTCCAGGTAAAACCGTGGATGTGCGCATCACACTTGGCCAGGCTACAATTGACCTCCCATTCACTGGCATCATGAAGATTACCTGCCATAATGGCAGCGTGCTGGAGTTTAAAACCAGTGGAACCTACAAGGGTGTCGTTTACACTGATGAAAAAGTGACTGTGAATGAATCAAACAAAATGCTTGGTCAGGCCTAATAAGCTTTGAATGAAATTGTACTGTACTGTACAAAAACTCAGTATCTCAGTAAAGGTCTTGCTGACTGGAGATGTGTGTGTGTGTGTGTGTGTGTGTGTGTGTGTGTGTGTGTGTGTGTGTGTGTGTGTGTTGGAGGGGGGTGTTACACTATTTCAGCATATTCAAAAGTATTAATGTAAATTTTTGAAAACTTTGTCCACTTTGGCCATAATGTGTAATACAGTGTTCCACTTCATACTTATGTCAATATCAGTGACAAATATTACTGGAGAAAACTTATCCATTTCTCTGAGTTCTCTGTGGTTGTTTGTACAATGTGTGTACTCATATTTGTAGTCAGCGGTGACTTCTACAATATTGCATGTTATCGTGTGTCCTGTATGGGTGGGACGGGAGATTTTATTTTTATTAAAATCGGTAAACTAATGAAAACAGTGATTTGCTTTATTCTGCTAGTCTAAACCCACATTTTTGATTAATAAAACATTCTTTACAAAACATTTCATTTCATTGTTGCTGTAAGATTTGTATTTAATTCCTTTTACTTATCAGGAAGATTATAATCTGTTAGGATTTCAGTCACCCTTTTCAATAGAAACTAATGCTTTGACTCATGGATTGTTCTAGATGCTTCCGAAGCCAAGCGTCCCAGTGAATCGTGTCTTAACAAGGTTAACACAGGAAAACGTCTGGTGAAGCACAATGTCTACATGGCTAGACCTGCTCATTATCACTATTGTAATTAAGTTTCACTTTAACTTGATTAAACTTATTCACTAAGTTCCTTTTCACTCGGTTTCTTAACACTGTATCACTAAAACTTTGGGTCCAGCAAAAAGTTGCCCTTAGTTGTGAACACCTCTAAAAAATGAATGAAAATCCTCGGTCTTGTCATTTCTTGAGTTTGACTGAAGATGATATTGAGAATATTTGAAAATCTCCTAAAATGACTTCCATACACTTTGTATACAGTTTACACAATGTATTTTGCTTTCCACTCTCTACAACTCAGACGTTTAGATAAAGCTGGATCACTTGAAGCTTTCAAATCATCAGAGTAAACTGAGACAACAGAAAACAAAACAAAAGCCTTCCTCAAATAGAATAACTGCAGCGGGAAAGTGAAAAGTATCTTTAAAAAAGTGTGGAAAAGAGCAGTAGTTAGATATTATTTACGAAAAAGGAAATAAAATAAAAGTGTGTAATTTAAACACTGGCACAGGCAAGAAAAAGGAAGTGTGTCACTGGACTCAGATCACATATTGATTATTTTGTGTGTATTTTCTATCCTGCTGCAGTTAGTCTTTAACATGAACGCGTTTGCTTTCGGTATTAAGACTGTAACTGACACTGAACGCACTTCATTTTATTTGAATGGGTTTCTTTATTGTTATGATGTTTTTTGTTTGAATACTTTTCCTATAGAAACTTATTGAAAGGCAAGAGACTTTTATTATGAAAATTGTGACAGAGAGCTATGCAGGAAGAAGGTGCTGCCAGGCACATGCTGAAACAGGGGAAGTTTTTGTATTCCAAGCAAAAACTTTGATAGAAAGAGACATCAGGTACAAGATAAAGTTCTCCTGTTGTAATAAGAGGCCAATGAAGTAAGTTCTGTTAATGATACATGTGATTTATTTGTATTTCTGTTTGTATTTCTGTTCGATAGTAATAATGTCCTTTGTGTTTTGCATTTGTCTTATTTTCTTATCATTAGCTCTCACTGCATTTATTGAGTCTGATTATCCGTCTGGTTGTCAATAACGCCAGAGAATCTAGAATTCTGTAGCCCGGATTCAGCCCTTATTCAACTAAGCTATATAATCACTATGGATGTAAATCTTTCACTTTGTCCATATAAATGTAAGATGCTCTGTAGGATGTAGGATCATAGAATGCAATGATGAGGATTGTAGGATGCAATGTAGGATGCTCCATTATTACGAAATGTTTTATGAGGTCACAAAATGTATAATAATAATAATAATAATATGTTTAATTTATATAGTGCCTTTCCCAAGCTCAAGGACGATTCACGAGGTACAGTATTTCAAGACAGATGAAATATAGTGTAACATACATATACATATTCGTCGGACATTTGCCCAGGACGAAGGATCACATGCAGCTGCATGAGATAATAACAGAAGACAGGACTATACACAAAATCATACAGTTCAAGAGATAGGACGCTACATACAGTAGTACACGATACATACACCACATTTCAGAAATATTAAGGACTCTACTGAAGTATAGTTACTTTCATATGCAAGATTTGTGTATAGTAGCTCATGGTCAGACCTTGTTGATTAGTGAGTAGTGCTTGTGAAGCAAAGCACGCTATTACTGTCTCATGTGCTTATAATAATAATAATAATAGTAATAATAATAAGAATTATTATTATTATTATTACTATTATTATTATTATGGTTATAATTATCATTGTTATTATTATTTTTATTATTATTATTATGATTATTATTATTAACAACAATAATAATAACAATAACAATAATTATTATTGTTATTGTTATTATTTCTATTATTATTATTATTATTATTATTATTATTATTATTATTATTATTATGGTTATTATTATCATTGTTATTGTTATTATTATTATTATTATTATGATTATTATTATTATTATTATTATGTAAAAATATAGTCTCATAACTAGTCCTGCACCGTTGCCCCATGAATGTAGACCCATGAATAAGGTATCATATCATGCTGGAAAGTTTTTCTGATACAGAAGTTCAGATTGACTAAAATTCCCATTGTCGTCAATCGAAAAATTCCTGCGGTCATAACTCATGAATCTTTTGAGCAAAATCCACCAAACTCAGCAGATTTTTGCTGAATTGCTTGTTTTCCATAAAAACATGACTCAGAACTTCAAGCAAACTAAAAAAAAAACACACACAGACACTCCATCTGCTTTGTATATGGTGTAAACAGGAAACGGGTGAAGTAACCAAGTAGGTTATTAGAACACCAAGAATGGCACTCTCTAGTAACTTGAACTGTGGGGTGGGGGGGGGGGGGAATCCAGACTGCCCATTAACATGCATAAAGTCATGTAATAAAAGTAATTTAAAAAAATCTTACCTAATAATAGGTTGATAAAGTTTTTTTTTTAACTGAATCAGAAAATAATATCAGCAGTAGCTCATGCTTTCAATATTTTATCTTAATCAAAATTCTTCTTAAACACGCTTCTTCAGAAGAATTATTTTCTAATTTCACTTGTTAATTTCTCAATGTGTGTCTGTCCTTCAAGGTTAAGAACAACAGCATGTCATACCTGGCAGATGTTGTTGAAGTTGGTGGGAACGGAGGAAATGCTTTCGATTTTAATGGCACTGAAAATGGAGGCATGTTGCAAAAGATCCAGGTTTGGGGAGCTGATTACACGATAAAAGCCGTGAGGGTGTGGTTTACTGATGGCCGGTCTGAGCAGTTTGGTAGGCCTGCTGGGTTTACAAAACAGTTTACATTTGAAGATGGAGAGCATTTCACCTCCCTTTCACTTTGGCCAATTAAAGATGGTACACGTCTGGGTGCAATCAAATTCAAGACAAGTCACTCCCGAGAGTTCTATGCAAGATTGAGATTTCGGAGTCTGAAACGAGGAGTTACAGTTGATGTTGCTTCTGGGATCTGCATGGGGATCAAAGGACGTTCAGGGTGGGATATTGATCGCTTTGGCTTCATATTCATCAACACTGTTAAGTCTGTTCAGCTTACCAATGTTGTGTATCCCACCATTCATGATGTGAAACCCAAAGGGGCTTTTGGAGAAATTAAATCCATGTTTTACCAGAACAACACTTCTGTAACTCATGAATTTACAATTGAGACCTCCAAAAAAATCACCCAAATATTCTCCTGGTCTGTTAAGGGCAAAATGGAATCCATATTCAAGCTGGGAGTAAATGCAGGAGTTCCAGTTCTTGTGAGGGAGGAATCATGATATGACTTAAACATCGGTGTTGAAGGTACATATGCTTCAGAGAACAGTGAAGAGAAAACAGATCTCTCCACGTTTCCTGTTAAAGTTCCTGCAGGTAAAAAAGTGGATGTGCGCGTCACACTTGGCCAGGCTACAGTTGACCTCCCATTCACTGGCATCATGAAGATTACCTGCTATAATGGCAGCGTGCTGGAGATTAAAACCAGTGGAACCTACAAGGGTGTCGCTTACACTGATGAAAACGTGACTGTGAATGAATCAAACAAAAAGTTTGGTGCAGCCTAATAAGCTTTGAATGAAATTGTACTGTACTGTAAAAAAAACTCAGTATCTCAGTAAAGGTCTTGCTGACTGGAGACTGGTGTGTGTGTGTGTGTGTGTGTGTGTGTGTGTGTGTGTGTGTGTGTGTGTGTGTGTGTGTGTGTGTGTGTGTGTGTGTGTGTGTGCGTGCGTGTGTGTTGGAGTGGGGGGGGGGTTACACTATTTCAGCATTTTCAAAAGTATTAATGTAATTTTTTGGAAACTTTGTCCACATTGGCCATAATGTGTAACACAGTGTTCCACTTCATACTTATGTCAATATCAGTGACAAATATTACTGGAGAAAACTTATCCATTTCTCTGAGTTGTCTGTGGTTGTTTCTACAACGTGTGTACTCGTATCTGTAGTCAGCGGTGACTTCTACAATCTTGCATGTTATCGTGTGTCCTGTATGGGGTGGGACGGGAGATTTATTTTTTTTTTTTTTCTTAAAATCTGTACAATCTGTAAACCTATGAAAACAGTGATTTGATTTATAGTGCTAGTCTAATCCAGTAGTTGGAAACCCACATTTTTGATTAATAAAACGTTCTTTACAAAACATTAAGTGTTTTTTTTTTATATCTAGTGTAAAATTTGTATTTAATTCCTTTTACTTATCAGGAAGATTATAATCTGTTAGGATTTCAATCACTAAAACCCTTCTTAATAGAAACTAATGAGAAGCCCAGCGTCCCAGTGAACCGTGTCTTAACAAGGCTAACACAGGAAAACCTCTGGTGAAGCACAATGTCTACATGGCTGGATGTGCCCTTTATCAGAACTGTAAGGAATTCTCATCCACCGCCTGGGCAGGGTAACCCTCTTTTCGTCTGCCGCCTGGGCAGGGTAACCCTCTTTTCGTCTGCCGCCTGGGCAGGGTAAATAAATTCAGCCTCTGCTCGGTCTCTGGTTTCCGGCGAGTACTCTGGGAAGTCTAAGTCTGTAGTCAAAGTCTTTCAAAGAGAAGTTCCAAAGTTTATTAAGTAAAACAAGAATATATAGTCGTACAAGAAGAAGGATGGCGTAATGTGTGTGTGCAGAGCTTAATGCGAGTGTCCATAAAAGCTGTTTTGGCCGTTATCTCAAAGTAGGAACCTCTCCAGCCAAGGTATCATGTTTCTTAGAACTGCTTTTGGTGTTGCAAGTGTGATGGGGTGGGGAGGGGGTTAAACTAAGGTCAAGGCATCTGTGTGTATGTGTAAGATAGAGAAGTAATGTTTATGGGTGTGGGGGTCGGGGGGAGTGTGTGTGTGTGTGTGTGTGTGTGTGTGTGTGTGTGTGTGTGTGTGTGTGTGTGTGTGTGAGAGAGAGAGAGAGAGAGAACAATGTACTCTATACAAAAAGTCTGCAACATTACCAGAAAAGATTGTTATTATACAATTATTCTCACAACTACTCTAATTATGTTTCATTTTAACTTGATTAAACTTATTCACTCAGTTCCTTTTAACTCTCCTAAAATGACTACCACACACTTTACACGATGTATTTTGCTTTCCACTCTCTACAACTCAGACATTTAGATAAAGCTGGATCACTTGAAGCTTTCAAATCATCAGAGTAAACAGAAAACAAAACAAAAGCCTTCCCCAAATACATTACCTGCAGCAGGAAAGTGAAAAGTATTTTAAAAAAGTGGGGAAAAGAGCAGTAGTCAGATATTATTTTTGAAAAAGGAAAGAAAATTAAAGTGTGTAATTTAAACACTGACACAGGCAAGAAAAAGGAAGTACGTCACTGGAATCAGGTCACATATTGGTGTTACATATTGATTATTTTGTGAGTATTTTCTGTCCTGCCGCAGTTAGTGTTTAACGTAAACGCTTTTGCTTTCGGTATTTTGTGTGTATTTTCTATCCTGCTGCAGTTAGTCTTTAACATGAATGCATTTGCTTTCGGTATTAAGACTGTAAAAGACACTGAACTCACTTCATTATATTTAAATGGGTTTCTTTATTGTTATGATGTCTTTTGTTTCAATACTTTTCCTATAAAAACTGATTGAAAGGCAAGAGACTTTTATTATGAAAATTGTGACAGAGTGATGCAGGAAGAAGGTGCTGCCACGTACAGGGAAACAGGGAAAGTTTTTGTTTTCCAAACAAAAACTTTATAGAAAGAGACAACAGGTACAAGATAAAGTTCTCCTGTTGTAATAAGTGGCCAATGAAGTAAGTTCTGTTAATGATACATGTGATTTATTTGTATTTCTGTTCTATAATAATAATAATGTCCTTTGTATTTTGCATTTGTCCTATTTTCTTATCATTAGTTCTCACTGCATTTATTGAGTCTGATTATCCGTCTGGTTGTCAATAACGCCAGTGAATCTAGAATTCTGTAGCTCGGATTCAGCCCTTATTGAACTAAGGTATATAATCACTATGGATGTAAATCTTTCACCTTGTCCATCTAAATGTAAGATGCTCTGTAGGATGCTCCATCATTACGAAATGTTTTATGAGGTCACACAATGTATAGTTACTTTCATATACAAGATTTGTGTATAGTAGATCATGCTACATTAAAGGTGCGGTGCACGATGTTTGAAAGCCAATGTTGACATTTGAAATCATCAACACAAACACACCCCAAACCCAAATGGGTGTCACCCCTGTTTTGATAGCTCCGCCCCACACATCTGGTAACTTGGAGTGTGTTGATTGTTTGACGCTCGATTATAAACAGATTGAAAGTTTTGTCACTTGGAGGAAAATTTCATCATAACATTTACAGAATCTATGATTCCCTTGCAAGGTGTTATAAAAAGTTCCTGTGAGACAAAGAAATGTGGATTCAATAAAAAATTACTTCACACTTGTGTGTGAGAATAATTGTACAATAACAATCTTTTCTGATAATGTTGCAGACTTTTTGTATAGAGCACATTGTTCTTTCTCTCTCTCACGCACACACTCTCTCCCTCACACCCACACCCGTAAACATTACTTATCTATCTTACAAATACGGTACACACAGATGCCTTGACCTTAGTTTAACCCCCTCCCCACCCCATCACACTTGCAACACCAAAAGCAGTTCTAAGAAACATGATACCTTGGCTGGAGAGGTTCCTACTTTGAGATAACGGCCAAAACAGCTTTTGTGGACACTCACATTAAGCTCTGCACACACACATTACACCATCCTTCTTCTTGTATGACTATATATTCTTGTTTTACTTAATAAACTTTGGAACTTCTCTTTGAAAGACTTTGACTAAAGACTTAGACTTCCCAGAGTACTCGCCGGGAACCAGAAACCGAGCAGAGGCTGAATTTATTTACCCTGCCCAGGCGGCAGACGAAAAGAGGGTTACCCTGCCCAGGCGGCAGACGAAAAGAGGGTTACCCTGCCCAGGCGGTGGATGAGAATTCCTTACAGTTCTGATAAAGAGCAGATCTAGCCATGTAGACATTGTGCTTCACCAGAGGTTTTCCTGTGTTAGCCTTGTTAAGACACGGTTCACTGGGACACTGGGCTTCGGGAAGCATCTAGAACCATCCACGAGTCAAAGCATTAGTTTCTATTGAGAGGGGTTTTAATGATTTAAATCCTAACAGATTATAATCTTTTAATCTTTTATAAAGGTTTACAAATACTGGATTAGACTAGCAGAATAAATCAAATCACTGTTTTCACTGGTTTAAAGATTAAAAAAAAAATAATAAAAAAAATCTCCCGTCCCACCCCATACAGGACACACGAAAACATGCAAGATTGTAGAAGTCACCGCTGGCTACAGATACGAGTACACACGTAGTAGAAACAACCACAGACAACTCAGACAAATGGATAAGTTTTCTCCAGTAATATTTGTCACTGATATTGACATAAGTATGTAGTGGAACACTGTATTACACATTATGGCCAAAGTGGACAAAGTTTCCAAAAATTTACATTAATACTTTTAAATATGCTGAAATAGTGTAATACCCCCCCCCAACACACACACACACACACACACACACACACACACACACACACACACACACACACACACACACACACACACACACACACACACACACACACACTTCAAGTCAGGAAGACCTTTACTGAGATACTGAGTTTTTGTACAGTACAGTACAATTTCATTCAAAGCTTATTAGGCCTGATCAAGCATTTTGTTTGATTCATTCACAGTCACTTTTTCAACAGAGTAAACGACACCCTTGTAGGTTCCACTGGTTTTAATCTCCAGCACGCTGCCATTATAGCAGGTAATCTTCTTGATGCCAGTGAATGGGAGATCAACTGTAGCCTGGCCAAGTGTGACGCGCACATCCACTTTTTTACCTGCAGGAACTTTAACAGGAAACGTGGAGAGCTCTGTTTTCTCTTCACTGGTCTCTGAAGCATATGTACCTTCAACACCAATATTTAAGTCATATCTTGATTCCTCCCTCACAAGCAGTGGAATTCCTGCATTTACTTCCAGGCTGAATGTGGAATCCATTTTGCCCTTAACAGACCAGGAGGATATTTGGATGATTTTTTTTATAGGTCTCAATTGTAAATTCCTGAGTTTCAGAAGTGTTGTTCTGGTAAAACACAGATTTCATTTCTCCAACAGCCATTTTGGGTATCACATCATGAATGGTGGGATACACAACATTGGTAAGCTGAACAGACTTAACAATGTTGATGAATATAAACTATAAACTTTCCAAAAAAGTTTCCTTTAACTGAAGTTAACTAACATGAATAAACCATATCTAACGCCATTGCTGCAATAAAACACAAGCAGATTTCACTTACATGATAAAAAGTCGGTCATGTTAACATTGTTCAGTTAATGTGTTCACACCCAATGAGGATTTCGCACGTCAGAAAATGTTCAGAATCGAGCTTTCATAATATGAGTTAAAGAAACCTTAAAATTAAGCATTAACACATACAGTAATTATAAAGCTATAATACTCTAATCTACATACAGTGTCAGTTACAGTCTTAATACCGAAAGCAAAAGCGTTTACGTTAAACACTAACTGTGGCAGGACAGAAAATACACACAAAATAATCAATATGTAACACCAATATGTGACCTGAGTCCAGTGACACACTTCCTTTTTCTTGCCTGTGTCAGTGTTTAAATTACACACTGTAATTAAAATACTTAAAATATACTTTTCACTTTAAAATACTTTTCACTTTTCTTGCTGCAGTTAATGTATTTGAAGAAGACTTTTGTTTTGTTGTCTCAGTTTACTCTGATGATTTGAAAGCTTCAAGTGATCCAGCTTTATCTAAACGTCTGAGTTTTAGAGAGTGGAAAGGAAAATATTGTACATCGTGTAAAATGTATACAAAGTGTATGGTAGTCATTTTAGGAGAGTTAAAAGGAACACATCCACGGTTTTACCTGTGTGTGTGTGTGTGTGTGTGTGTGTGTGTGTGTGTGTGTGTGTGTGTGTGTGTGTGCGTGTGTGTGTGTGTGTGTGTGTGTGTGTGTTCTCACGCTGTTAGCAGGAATTCCGATTAGAGAAGCTTTTTCCCCCTAAGGGTTAATACCCTTAAACTGTCCGAACACTCAAGAATTAATCTCCGTCTCAGAAACTTTAATAACATATTTTCACAGAATCAAGTTTTCTGTAACAGATACAGTGGCATTTTTCTCCAACCTTCTACACTTTCATTCTGTTTATAATAAAGCATCAAAAATCAGATTATATCAAATTAGATAGACGCTCTATAGACTTTAGATCATTTTGGGAATGTTCTACCAAAAAACATCTGGTCTGCATTACATCATTATCCTGTTTTAAAAAAAAAATCACATTTGATCAATAAAACACAACCTGACCAACACCAATGTAGTAACAAAAAGATCCAGCCATGTTCATATGTGTAATTTAAAGTACCCTGATAGATGAGTTTGCCATTAGACTCCTACATCTTTAAATTTTTAAATGCTGCTACAACTGTTTTTGCAGAACAAACAGACTGTATACTGGGTGGTGTCATAGTTATCAAGTTTATGTCCTTGATTACATTTACATTTACGGCATTTAGCAGACACCCTTATCCAGAGTGACTTACAACTGAGCAACTGAGGGTTAAGGGCCTTGCTCAGGGACCCAGAAGTGGCAGCTTGGTGGACCTGGGGTTCGAACCTATGACCTTCCGATCAGTAGCTGATCAGTTGATGACCCAAACATCCTCCTGAGCGCTTACCAGCAAACTGGAATTCACATCCACATGAGTCCTTCACAATGATCCAATACAGACCAGATGCTTTTTGATAGAGCCTATAGAGCTTCTATGGAATAGAATAGAAACTACTTTGTAGATTTTTGATGCTTTATCATAAACAGACTGAATATTCTTTGGTTTGGAGAAAAATTCCATCGTAACAGAAACCATGATTCCGTGTTAAGATGTCATCAATAGGTTCAGTGACACAAATGAATGTTCACAAAAGAATAAACCTCATCATTATGCCTTCTCAGAGTTTAAGGAAATTAATCTCTGACAAAGACGTTTGTATGTTTAATTATTCAGTCACCTAAATCAGTAAATAAATAGTAAATCGCTCCATTGTGTATTTTAAGCTTTAAGAAAATAACTTCTGGGATGAAAAACTTGTGTAATTTATCTACAACCACCAGCTTAGACACACTGGTATCTGTGCTTGTATGTATTAGTATGTAAGTATTGTATACGATCAGGTCAAGTTGAGAGGCTTTTAAATGTCATTTTGACCAAATACAATATCTGATACAGTACACAGTGAAATGAAACGTTTGTCCAGGACCCTGGTGCTACATAAAGACACCGACCTACATGAGACAACACAGAACTAATCAATCTATCGCCATAAAGAGACAGTGCAAACAGACAATATAATAAACTACAATACAGATATATAAAGACAGCACCACCCAGTATACAGTCTGTTTGTTCTGCAAAAACAGTTGTAGCAGCATTTAAAAATGTAAAGATGTAGGAGTCTGATGGCAAACTCATCTATCAGGGTACTTTAAATTACGCATATGAACATGGCTGGATATTTTTGTTACTACATTGGTGTTGGTCAGGTTGTGTTTTATTGATGAAATGTGATTTTTTTTAAGCAGGATAATGATCTAATGCAGACCAGACGCTTTTTGATAGAACATTCCCAAAACCCTGATCGAAAGCCTATAGAGCTTCTATCTGATGCAATAGAGAAGACATTGTAGATTATTATGCTTTATTATAAACAGAATGAAAGTTTTGTAGGTTGGAGAAAAATTCCACTGTATCTGTTACAGAAAACATGATTCTGTGTTAAGATGTCATATCAAAGTTGAGTGACAAAAAGGAATGTTCACCAAATAATAAACATTATTGTGCAATGAGGGGTGAAAAGCTTGTGAAATCTGATTTCCAAATAACAGCATGGACAAACACAAACACACTTGGTACTTGGAAGTGTGGTGTAAGACTCAGCACCACCCTTTTATTTGGTATAAATACGAGAGCATGAAGCTTCTGTCTCATCCACAAACTTGCATCCTTCACAAGACGTCTTGAGAAGTTTGAGAAGACATTTCTTGCTACCTGCTTCATCAGTTCCTTGTAAGTGTGCAGTTTATTCTTGATGACATTATGTAGGTTATTAACTGTGTATGTAGATTACTGTGTATGTAGATTATAGTATTACAGCATTATAGTTACTGTATATGATAATGTTTAACTCATATTATGAAAGCTTAATTCTGATCATTTTCTATTACAGTGTGGTTTGTCAGTGCGTTAATCATTAATAAATAAAATGTGTTAGTACTGGTAAAGTAAATTGGTGTGGTATAAGAGACATAAAGCTCTGTAGGACTCCACTTTATCACATTACACCTTGTTTATTAGTTTATATTTTATACTGACTGATGAAATTTTACTAATAAATTCTCACATGGCGTCCATAACTCAACTCTGTACATGCTGGCAATAAAATCTTTGGGTCTCAGAGTTCTGAATTATGCTAGTTAACATCCACTTCTGTGTTTATTAAAAAAAAAAAAAAAAAAAAAGTCTGTTGATCCCAAAGTTAAATGTTAGTGATGGTGTAACATAGGGGTCTCAGACACAGAGTGAGGTTCTGTACAGTAAAAGTTAACATGAGGAGAGGAAACACACTTTAAACACCACGTATCAAAGACAGATAGAAAACATTTAAAGACTTGGCAAATACATAAAGGCAAGACAGCATCATACATGATAAAGCTTTCCACAATAACACAACTCAGAACTTACACATGTCTAAAGTTTCACACTGACATGCTAGCACATGTGCTTTTTATATGGCGCTAACAGGAAGTGGGTGATGTAATCGAACAGATTATTAGAACACAGAGGATGGCATCCTTTTGTAAAACATTAATCTGGCCATTAGCGTACAAAAAGACATCTCATAATACAGTTGTTTAATGAAGCTTAATGAGCTGAATCAGCAAATAATATCAGCAGTAGCTCATGCTTCAGGCATTTTATTATCTTAACTACAATTCATCTTAAACATGCCTATTTATCAGAAGAACTATTTTCATCCATCTTGAAATGTTTGTCTTTTTAAGGTTAAGAACAAGATGTTCAGTATTGTTCAAGTTGGTGGAAATGGAGGAGAACCTTTCAATTTTAATGGCCTGCAAAATCGATCCTTGTTGAAAAAGATCCAGGTTTGGGAAGGTGATTCTCAGATAAAAGCTGTGAAGGTGGAACTTGCTGATAAGCGGATAGCACAGTTTGGTATTCCATCTGGGGAACTGCAAGAGTTTACCTTTAACCAAGATGAGATATTCGACTCCCTTTCACTTTCGCCAAATCAAGAGGGTACTCATCTGGGTGCCATCAAATTCAGTACAAATACTGGGAAGCAGTTCTTTGCAAGCATGAAAAGTGGTAAGCTGAAGCCAGAAGTACAAGTTGATGTTGCCTCTGGGAAATGCATTGGAATCCAAGGACGTTCTTCATCTGGCATTGATCGCTTTGGCTTCATGATGCTCAACTAGTGATACCAATGTGGTGTATCCCACCATTTCTATAGTCCCACCCAAAGTGACTAATCACCCAAATCTCATATATTAAATCATTTGAATCAATAATGTTTGTGTTTGAGGTTATCTTAGTTTGATTGTTTTTCATATTTGCTTTTCATAATCGATTCTTTTGGTTGATTTTTTTTCCCAAAGCTGTTAACCAATAAAAAAATTGATTTGATTTATTTTGCTGGTTCAGACAATTTATTCTGCTAGTCTACCAGTGGTGCAAGACTAAAACATCTCATTTTGTTATTTTTTTAGCTCTAGTTTGACTCTAGCTTTGTGTAACACTTTGTTTCTTTTCTTTTGACATTTTCAGATTATAATCTGTTATAATTTCCATCAATAAAATCAGTCTCAATTGAAACTAAGATTCTGACTTGTTTTTTCCATAATTATGTATTATTCTAGATTCTTCCTGAGCACTACCACAAGTCCCAGTCTTCCCAGTAAAATGTTACTATATGCTGATGTAAACAAACACTCATACACTACTTGAGCACATTTAATCTAATTCATTCTTATTAATTAACATAATAAATTGTTTTCTATACTTATATACTTTCTCCACTATAATTATTATCTATTCCTTTAGACTTTGTCCACTTTGGCCATAACATCTACTACATAACACACTGTTCCATAACGTACACATGTCAATATTAGTGGCACATGCTACTGGTAGCTTAACCTAACTTAACCTTCTCCAAGTTCTCTGTAGCTGTTTAATATACAGTACAGGACACCTGGACATCACAGCCATGTGTACAGTATGTCCCCAAAGTGTTGCACAAAAACTGATGAACACAGTGAGCTCCATTTTCTCTTCATTGGTCTCTGAAACATATGTAACCTTAACACCAATAGTTAATTCATATCTTGATGTTGGTAGGACATGGATTTAATTTCTCCAACAGCCACTTTGGGTATCACATCAGAAATAGTGGGATACACAACATCAGTAAGATCAGCAGTGAGATGAATAAATCATGTACAAGCCCATTACTACAGTATAAGAAAATACTAGCGGAATTCAATGACATTAAATAAAATAAAACCAGTCATTGTTAACATTGTTAAGTTAATGTATTCACACCTAATGAGGATTTAACATTACAGTATTTACACCTCAGAATTAAGAAGTTATCAACTTTAATGCTAGTGATTTCTTTACCAGTACTGACACATTTTATTTATTAATGATTAACGCACTGACAAAAAAAACTGTAATAGAAAATGATCAGAATTAAATAAAATCGGTCGGTGATTTTCAGCGTGAGTTTCGGCCGCTCCGCATCGCTCTCACTTGCCGCGGTGCTGGCCACGGTGCTGGAGATCGGGAGTTCGCGGTTAGCGCCGTAGGCCAAAGTGCTGAACCGCCGGCTGTTCCACTCTCACTCTCGCTTCAGGGTTGCCGATGCACTGGACGAAGAGCGGCCTTTCCTCCGTTCGTGTGTTTGCGGTGGTGCACGTATTGTCATGGTTTAAATTAACATGAGTCAGTACATGTGTTTTTTATTGAACAGTTAACTTGTGACAAGTTTCCGTGTTGTGGCCGTGCTACAGTGCCAAGCCCAGAAGCTGTGAAAAAACAGACATACAATATATGATGTAAAACAAGTTAAAACACTTTTTGTATATTCATCCATACGGTGTGTCCAAAGTCCAAGGTGTGTCTAAAGTTTAACATTTATCCAGGAATCATTAAATAAGATGAAAATATTTTACAACACCGTTCTATAAACATTTTAGACATTTTTATTTTGTATTATATTTAATGTTTTATTTAACGTTTGAGATGATTTTTAGTGACTTTTTATTTATGATTTATTTTGATTTATTTCATTTTTTATCAATCGATTTACCTTTTTTTAATGCTTTTCCAGTGTATTACTGCTAAGCAAATTTCACTTCAGTTTTCTAGAAATTATGAGAAGTTAAATAACTTGTTGAAATTCTATCATTCTTTAATAACAGAAGACATTAAATGTGTGTTTTATCAACTGAACAGACATTAGAGTCGGTATGATGATGGTAACACATGACACATAGAGGAACATATTAAAGGAATCCATATGAGCTGCTTAATGAGCCACAATCAACTTGGTCTGCTGCAAAATCTATAAAACAAATGAATGGGATATTTACATATATAGGGTTAAATATGTATTCATCACATGAAATTATGTAATACTGTAAATCTGTAATTCTTAAGGAATAACACAATCACTGATGGAAAAATACTCATCCATGAATCTAGTCTTTTCACCTTCAGTTTGATTTTCCTATAATATACAGTGCCTTGCAAAAGTATTCATACCCACTGAACTTTTTCACATTTTGACACGTTACAACCACAAACAAAAATGTATTTTATTAGGATTTTATGTCATAGACCAACTCAAAGTGGAAAATAATTGTGAAGTGGAAGGAAAATGATAAATGGTCTCCAAATTTTATTTACAAATAAATATCTGAATAGTTTGGCATGCAATTTTATTCAGCCCCACTGAGTCAATACTTTGTAGACCAAACCTTCCACTGCAAGTCTTTTGGGATACGTCTCTACCAGCTTTGCACATCTAGAGAGTGACATTTTTACCCATTTATCTTTGCAAAATAGCTCAAGCTCAGTCAGATTGGATGGTGAGCATAAGCAAATTTCAAGTCTCACCACAGATTCTCAATTGGATTTAGGTCTTGTTTTGACTGGGCCATTCTAACACATGAATATGCTTTGGTCTAAACCACTCCATTGTAGCTCCGGCTGTATGTTTAGGGTCATTGTCTTGCTGGAAGGTGAACCTCTGCCCCAGGCTCATGTCTTTTGCAGACTCTAACAGGTTTTCATCTAGGTTTGCCCTGTATTTGGCTCCATTCATCTTCCCATCAACTCTGACCATCCTCACTGTCCCTTCTGTCCATGGTGTGTTCAGGGTGATGTGCAGTGTTAGGTTTCTGCCAAACATAACATTTGGAATTTTGGCCAAAAAGTTCAATTTTGGACTCATCTGACCAGAGAACCTTCTTCCACATGATGGTTACAAAATGTAAACGAGATTTCTTATGGCTTTCTTTCAACAATGGCTTTTTTCTTGCCACTCTTCCAAGACCAGATTTGTGGAGTGCAACACTAATAGTGTGGACAGATTCTCCAAACTGAGCTGTGGATCTCTGCAGCTCCTCCAGAGTTACCATGGGCCTCTTGGCTGCTTCTCTAATTAATGCTCTCCTTGCATGGCCTTTAAAAATCATCTCAAACTTAAATATAATACGAAGTTAAAATAACTACAATACTTATATATATATATATATATATATATATATATATATATATATATATATATATATATATATATATATATATATATAAGGTAAAATGACTGACAGAAAAGAAATTTGATTTATAATCATTTATAAAAAGTATTTTTAAATCATCTCAAACATAACATTTGTCTTAAAACATTAAATATAATACAAAATTAAAATATCTACAAGACTTTCACAGCTTCAATTAAAGTGCGTTTGGAAAAATGATTTGTAATAAACTTGATTTGCTTTGTGGTTTGAAAGAAGAGAAGTATGTTGAGACAGACTGCCGTGTAAACAATCTGTTAATTAAATTATCTTTTCAAAGACACCAGATGCAAGATTTGGATCAAAGTCGTCAACTCGAGTCTCGGTCCGGTCCAGCTGCATAAAACATGTTGGACCAGGGTGAGAGCTCAGGGTTTATATTTCTGTCCTGATTATTTGACTGCATCAAGCATTTCTTTTGAATGCTCAGAGATTGGGTGAAAAATCAACCAAAAGAATCACCCATTCAGAGTCGGGGCTCTTTACAGGACACTCGAGATCTTCCACTCTAACCTCCAACACATCATGGAGATCTTCGTGGAACTGGCTTTGTACACAGTGTAATGGCGGCACATGCACCGCCGCAAATGCATGGAGAAAAAACCGCTCTTTGCCCACTGCATCGGCAGCCAAGAAGCAGGAGAGTGTAAAAGGCGGCGGTTCAGCACCATGGTCAGCGACACTAAGCGCGAGCTCCCGAACTTCAGCACGGTGTCTAGCGCCGCGGGGGGTGAGAGCGAGGCGCAGCGGAGCGGACGAAACTCCCGCCGAAAATCACGGGCCAATCAGGAGCGCCGCTGGAGCATTCACTCTCCAGGTGGAAAGCACAGCAGGAATCTATCGGATCTAATGCTTCTTGTTTTTCTGATAGTCTTTTACAGACACATCCAGCTGACCTGGGACTTCAAATTGCCGGCTGAGCCTTTGCTACGCTCCTGGAGAGGACCGCTTCACCTCTACCCTGCCGTCCCCCTCCTACTGCCTAGGTTTGAATCCTGGACTTCTGCCCAAATGCCCCTGAAGCCCCTTAATTAAAGGGGGGAACTATTTACTTTAATGCCTTTTTCTGGTTTTTGCACTACATTAAACTGAGGAGAAAATAAATATCACCACGTTGTTCCTACATCCAGTGAAGACCAGATGCTTTTTGGTAGAACATTCCAAGAGCCCTTATCTAAGGTATGTAGAGCTTTCATGGGATGTAATGGAGAAGAAATAACAGTTAGAGAAATTATGATTCCCTTCCAATGTCTTATCAAAAGTTTCTGAGAGACAAAGAAATGTCACTTCATTGTGGTTTCTTAGATGTTCTGACATTTTAAGGTAATTAACCTGTGCTGTATATTCATGATTACATTATGTAGGTTATTAACTGTGTATGTAGATTAGAGTATTATAGCTTTATAATTACTGTATGTCTTAATGTATGTGAAAGCTCGATTCTGAACATTTTCTGTTGTGTGAAATCCTCATTGGGTGTGAACACATTAACTGAACAATGTTAACATGACCGACTTTTTTTCATGTAAGTGAAATCCGCTTGTGTTTTATTATAGCAATGGGGTTAAACATGGTTTATTTATTTATTTTAGTTAACTTCAGTTAAAGGAAACATTTTTTTTGTACAGAATAACCAAGTATATTTATATGGTGCTGTCTTTATATATCTGTATTGTAGTTTATTATATTGTCTGTTTGCACTGTCTCTTTATGTCAATAGATTAATTAGTTCTGTGTTGTCTCATGTAGGTCGGTGTCTTTATGTAGCACCAGGGTCCTGGACAAACGTTTCATTTCACTGTGTACTGTATCAGATATTGTATTTGGTCACAATGACATTTAAAAGCCCCTCAACTTGACCTGATCGTATACAATACTTACATACTTATACATACAAGCACAGTTATCAGTGTGTCTAAGCTGGTGGTTGTAGATAAAGTCCACCACTATAGATTATAGTATTACAGCATTATAGTTACTGTATATGATAATGTGTAATTCATATTATGAAAGCTTAATTCTGATGATTTTCTATTACAGTGTGGTTTGTCAGTGTGTTAATCATTAATAAATAAAGTCTGTCAGTACTGGTAAAGTAAATAACTGTAGCAGTAAAGTTGATAACGTCTTAATTCTGAGGTGTGAATATTGTAATGTGAAATCCTCATTAGGTGTGAACACATTAACTTAACAATGTTAACAATGACTGGTTTTATTTTATTTAATGTCATTGAATTCCACTGGTATTTTATTATACTGTAGTAATGGGCTTGTACATGATTTATTCATCTTACTGCTGATCTTACCGATGTTGTCTATCCCACTATTTCTGATGTGATACCCAAAGTGGCTGTTGGAGAAATTAAATCAATGTCCTACCAACATCAAAATATGAATTAACTATTGGTTTTAAGGTTACATATGTTTCAGAGACCAAAGAAGAGAAAATGAAGCTCACTGTGTTCATCAGTTTTTGTGCAACACTTTGGGGACATACTGTACACATGGCTGTGATGTCCAGGTGTCCTGTACTGTATATTAAACAGCTACAGAGAACTTGGAGAAGGTTAAGTAGCTACCAGTAACATGTGTCACTAATATTGACACGTGTACGTTATGGGACAGTGTGTTATGTAGTAGATGTTATGGCTAAAGTGGACAAAGTCTAAAGGAATAGATAATAATTATAGTGGAGAAAGTCTATAAGTATAGAAAACAATTTATTAAGTCGAAATAATAATATGAATTAGATTAAATGTGCTCAAGTAGTGTATGAGTGTTTGTTTACTCCAGCATATAGTAACATTTTACTAGGAAGACTGGGACTTGTGGTAGTGCTCAGGAAGAATCTAGAATAACACATAATTATGGAAAAAACATGTCAGAAGCTTAGTTTCAATTGAGACTAATTTTATTGATGGAAATTATAACAGATTATAATCTTCTGAAAATGTCAATAGATTTTGGTCTTTTTGGGTCACTTTGGGTGAGACTTTAGAAATTGTACGATACACCACATTGGTAAGCTAAGCACAAAGCATTATAGCTTACTGAGCACCATGATGCCGAAGCGATCAATGCCAGATGAAGAACGTCCTTGGATTCCAATGCATTTTCCAGATTGAACATCAACTTGTACTTCTGGCTGCAGCTGACCACTTTTCATGCTTGCATAGAACTGCTTCCCAGAACTTGTCTTGAATTTGATAGCACCCAGATGTGTACCATCTTGATTTTTAAAAAGTGAAAGGGAGTCGATTATCTGATCTTTGTCAAATGTAAACTCTTTCAGAGTCCCAGCAATACCACCAAAGTGTCCTGACCGGCCATCAGTAAGAAACACCATCACGGCTTTTATCTGAGAATCACCTTCCCAAACCTGGATCTTTTTCAACAAGGATCCAGTTTCCTGGCCATTAAAATCGAAAGGTTCTTCTCCATTTCCACCAACTTGAACAATACTGAATATCTTGTTCTTAACCTTAAAAAGACAAACATTTCAAGATGGATGAAAATAGTTCTTCTGATAAATAGGCATGTTTAAGATGAATTGTAGTTAAGATAATAAAATGCCTGAAACATGAGCTTCTGCTGATATTATTTGCTGATTCAGCTCATTAAGCTTCATTAAACAACTGCATTATTGGATGTCTTTATGTATGCTAATGGCCAGGATAATGTTTTACAAAAGGATGCCATCCTCTGTGCTCTAATAATCTGTTCGATTACATCACCCACTTCCTGTTAGCACCATATAAAAAGCACATGAGCTAGCATGTCAGTGTGAAACTTTAGACATGTGTAAGTTCTGAGTTGTGTTATTGTGGAAAGCTTTATCATGTATGATGCTGTCTTGCCTTTATGTATTTGCCAAGTCTTTAAATGTTTTCTATCTGTCTTTGATACGTGGTGTTTAAAGTGTGTTTCCTCTCCTCATGTTAACTTTTACTGTACAGAACCTCACTCTGTGTCTGAGACCCCTATGTTACACCATCACTAACATTTAACTTTGGGATCAACAGACTTTTTTTTTTAATAAACAGAGAAGTGGATGTTAACTGGCATAATTCAGAACAATGAGACCCAAAGATTTTTTTGACATCATGTACAGAGATGTGTTATGGACGTCTTGTGAGAATTTAATGCTGAAATTTCATAAATCAGTATTCAGTATAAAATCAGAAGTAACTAATAAACAAGGTGTAATGTGATAAAGTGGAGTCCTACAGAGCTTTATGTCTCTTAAACCTCACCAATTTACTTTACCAGTACTAACACATTTTATTTATTAATGATTAACGCACTGACAAACCACACTGTAATAGAAAGTGATCAGAATTAAGCTTTCATAATATGAGTTAAACATTATCATATACAGTAACTATAATGCTGTAATACTATAATCTACATACACAGTAATCTACATACACAGTTAATAACCTACATAATGTCATCAAGAATCAACTGCATACTTACAAGGAACTGATGAAGCAGGTAGCAAGAAATGTCTTCTTTAAAAGACGTCTTTTGAAGGAAGCAAGTTTGTGGAGGAGACAGAAGCTTCATGCTCTCGTATTTATACCAAATAAAATGGGTGGTGCTGAGTCTTACATCACACTTCCAAGTAGTAAGTGTGTATGTGTTTATTGTGTCCATGCTGTTATTTGGAAATCAGATTTCACGGCTTTTCACCACTCATTCCACAATAGTGTTTAATATTTACTGTAATGAGCATTCCTTCGTGTCACTCAACCTTGTGATGACATCTTAACACGGAATCATGTTTTCTGTAACAGATACAGTTACATTTTTCTCCAACCTACAAAACTTCTGTTTGTAATAAAGCATCAAAAATTTACATTGTCTTCTCTCCTGCATTAGACAGAAGCTCTAAACATTAATAAACAAAATGTGTTAGTACTGGTAAATTAAATTGGTGTGGTATAAGAGACATAAAGCTCTGTAGGACTCCACTTTATCACATTACACCTTGTTTATTAGTTACTTCTGATGTCTGAATACTGATTTTTGAAATTTAATAAAATAAATAAAATAAAATTCAGAGTTCTGAATTATTACAGTCAAGTCAAGTCAAGTCAAGTCAAGTCACCTTTATTGTCACATCACCACGGCACATGTGCCTTGGTGAGTGAAATTCTTGGGAGCAAGCTCCAGACATTGCAGAACCATTTACATACAGTAGTAACATAACATAAACATAAATAGAACAGTTTATATAAGTATATATATATACATATATATACATATATATATATATATATATATATATATATATATATATATATATATATATATATATATATATAAAGTATTATATACATGTAATATTATGTAACATGTTAAGGTGCAATGGATTGTACAGATACAGAAATGTCCTGTGGTACCGATAGCTTATTGTCAGATAGATTGTTATTTAGATTAGATGCAGTGTGTGTGTATGGACCCATGTGTATTGATGCAGTACGGATACAGTGTGCATGTGTGCATGTGTGTATAGTCCGGTGTTGAACTGTTGAATATGCTGTGTGCTGTGTTATTTATGGCTGTTAATTAGTCTGATGGCCTGAGGGAAAAGCTATCCCTCAGTCGACTAGTGCGGGATCGGATGCTGCGGAGACGTCTTCCTGAGGGGAGCAGAGAGAGCAGTCTGTGGGATGGGTGGCTGGAGTCATTAATGATCCTCCGAGCTTTCCTTATGCACCGCCTGTTGTAGATGTCCTGGAGGGAGGGAAGCTCACCTCGAACAATGTGGCTGGCAGTTCGCACGACCCTTTCCAGAGGCTTACGGTTGCCAACGGTGCTGTTTCCAAACCAAGCGGTGATGCAGCCCGTCAGGATGCTCTCTATAGTGCAGGTGTAGAATGTTCTGAGGATGCAGGGGCTCATTCCAAACTTCCTCAGCTGTATCAGGAAGAAGAGGCGTTGATGTGCCTTCTTCAGCGCTGTGTCGGTGTGTGTGGACCAAATGAGATCCTCACTGATGTTGACACCCAGAAACTTAAAGCTGCTCACACGCTCCACAGGTGTCTTGTCGATGGAGATGGGTCTGTGTTCTCTGCTCTGTCTCCTGAAATCCACCACCAGCTCCTTGGTCTTGTCAATGTTTAGTGAGAGGTGGTTCTTTCGACACCATTTGGTCAGAGTGCTCACCTCTTCTCTGTAGGCTGTCTCATCGTTGTCGGTGATCAGGCCTATCACCGTTGTATCATCAGCAAATTTGACGATGACGTTGGAGCTATGTGTAGCTGTACAGTCGTGTGTGTATACAGGGAATACAGGAGTGGGCTGAGGACACAGCCCTGAGGAGCACCGGTGTTGAGGATCAGAGGGGATGAAATATTGCTGCCCATTCTCACCACCTGACTTCTGCCTGTCAGGAAGTCCAGAATCTGGTTGCACAGAGATCTGTTTAGTCCCAGAGTCTGAAGCTTCGCTACAAGTGTGGCAGTGTGGACTATTGTGTTAAATGCTGAGCTGTAGTCCACAAACAGCATTCTCACATAGGTGTTCTTATTTTCCAGTTGGGAGAGAGCAGTGTGTAGGGTGAAAGCGATAGCATCATCTGTGGAACGGTTGCTGCTGTATGCGAACTGTAGCGGATCAAGTGAGGCAGGCAGCACAGAGCAGATGTATTCTCTGATGAGTCTCTCAAAGCACTTACTGAAGATGGGTGTGAGAGCAACTGGCCTCCAGTCATTTAGGCATGTGATTTTATTTTTCTTTGGTATGGGTACTATGGTGGACTTTTTGAAACATGATGGATCCACAGACAGACACAGGGAGAGGTTGAAAATGTCTGTGAACACACCAGCCAGTTGGGATGCGCATGCTCGGAGCACACGACCTGGGATGCCATCAGGACCCGCAGCCTTGCGGATGTTTACTCGTCGGAAGGATCGGGTTACATCCGCGACAGAGACGGAGAGAGCACTCAAATCTTCTGCAGCAGCCGCAGGAGCGCTCTCTGTGGGCGGGGTTGTGAGCCTCGAAACGAGCATAAAAGTTATTTAGCTCGTCCGGTAGAGAGGCGGCAATGTTTACAGTCGCTGGTTTGTTCCCTTTAAAGTCTGTGATGTTGTTGATGCCCTGCCACATGCTTCTTGCATTGTTGGTGTTGAAATGTTCTTCAACTTTGTTTTTGTATTGTCTTTTTGCGGCTTTGATGGTTTTCCTGAGATCGTAGCTGGCTTGTTTGCGATCGTCAGGATTCCCGGATTTAAAAGCAGACGTCCGCGCTGACAAGGCCGCTCGAACATCGCTATTAATCCACGGTTTTTGGTTGGGGTAGACGCGGATTGTTTTTGTCGGCACAACATCTTCTACACACTTCCTGATGAAACACGTGACAGAATCTGAGTACGCCTCTATGTCGTCATCAGACGCTGCCCGGAACATGTCCCAGTCCACGTGATCAAAACAGTCCTGTAGTATAGCATCTGATTGGTCGGACCAGCATTGGATTGTCCTGAGGGCGGGTGCTTCCCGTTTCAGTTTCTGCCTATAAGCAGGCAGGAGCAGAATGGACGAGTGGTCCGATTTGCCGAGAGGTGGGCGGGGGAGGGATTTGTAAGCATCCCGGAAGGGAGAGTAGCAGTGGTCCAGTATACGGTCACCACGCGTGTTGATGGTGATGTGTTGGAGGTATTTTGGAGCTATTGTTCTGAAGTTGGCTTTGTTAAAGTCCCCTGTTACAATAAACGCTGCATCTGGGTGCGCGGTTTCCTGCTCACTTATATACCCATACAGTTCCTTGAGTGCCTGGTCTGTGTTAGCTTGAGGAGGAATATAAACAGCTGTGATAATGACCGCTGTAATATCCCTCGGTAACCAGAATAGTCGACACAGAAGCATAAGAAATTCCAGATCAGGGGAGCAGAAGGATTTAATAGAGTGTAGATTCCTTTCATCACACCACGAGTTGTTGATAAAGAAACAAACACCTCCGCCTCTGCTTTTCCCTGTGAGCTCTTTCGTCCTGTCCGAGCGGTGCACGGAGAACCCCGTGAGCTCGATGGCTGAGTCTGGAACCTCCGCAGACATCCAGGTTTCTGTGAGGCAAATAATGCAGCAGTCCCTCGTTTCTCGTTGGTAGGAGATACGTGCCCGTAGTTCACAGAGTTTGTTGTCTAGTGACTGAACATTAGCCAGCAAAATGGTTGGGAGAGGAGGTCGGAGGGGACGACGTCTGAGTCTGACAAGGACGCCGGCTCTCTTCCTTCTTTTCCGTCGGCGTTTCCTTGGTCGCGTTTGTGCGGCCCAGACAAAGGGCTCCGATGCGGTGTTGGTAAACAAACTGCCAGCATTCAGGAACTCAAAGTCCGGTTTGCGTTTCGCAACATAGGAACCTATATTTAGAAGCGTGTGTCTGTCGTAGGCAGTTATGCAGACAACTTCCAACACGCAGGACAGCAGGATAACTAGTAAGATAAATGAAAAACTGCAAAGTTTCCTCGGAGCTCGCAACACGGCTGCCATGTTCGGCGCCATCTTGCTCCAATTCACTCCTAACACCCTCTTCTTTGTTTATAAAAAACTGATGATCAGATCACATGTTTCAGCCTTTTCAAACAATGTTCAATAGGATTCAGTAGGATGTAGTAACAAATAGCTTCTGGAGTGAAATGTTCTGCCCAGTGCCAGAAAGCTTGGTCTCAGTCACAAGGCACAACATTTCAATCCAGTATTTTCACTTCGTATTTTATTATAGAAATGGGCTTGTACTTGGTTTATTCATCTTACTGCTGAGCTTACCAACGTTGTGTAATAAGTACTTTATTTGGTTGTTAGACACATTTGGCATTTGGTAGATGCCCTTTTCCAGAACAACTGGCATTTAACCTCATTTTATACAAATGAGGGTTAAAGGCTTTGCTCATGGGGCCAGAAGTGGCAGATTGGTGGACCTGGGATTTAAACTGACAACCGTCCGATCAGTAGTCCAACACCTTAACTGCTAATCTAACACATTCAATGGCAAGTCCTTCAGTGGTCATCAAAAGTCCTTCCGTAAGGCCTTTTGTACTTTTTTGTTTTCCCTGCTGCTAATAGTTAAACATTTTTCTGAGTGGAGTGATAAGTCATATATAATGTCCATGTTTAAATTGGTACACATTAAACTGCATATATTATAAGCTAAAGTAATAACTACTTGGCACGATCACCTGATAAGTGTGTGGCACAATGAGATAAGAAATGTAGCACCTTGGACAGTTTTAGGCAAGCTTGAAAAGTCTGAGTTCATACTCAGAAAAAAATAAATAACAAATTATTTTAATCAAAGAGTATGCACTGGCCATTCACAAACACAAACACCTAATAAAAATAATAAATAAAAAATATAGTCATCCAGTAATTCAATTGATTTAAAACGTATTATATTTGATGATTGATTGAGAGCATTTCACCTCCTTTTCACTTTGGCCACATCAAGATGGAAAATGTCTCTATAGAATCAAATTCAATACTGAACAATATGAATCAATTAGCATTGAAACCAATCTTTTTTTTTTTTTTTTTTCATAGAGTAATGCTTTGCATACATGGACCAATATTTGGAGTTTAATTTCTCAACCACTAAAAATAGAAAGAAAATTAGTAAGGCAGTCAAAGCAAAAATACATCTTTCCTGTAGGGGGCGCCTAGGCAAAGGTGCAGGCTCTCAAACGAGACAACAGGAGGACGGCAGCAGGATAGCGGTGAAGCGGTCCTCTCTAGGAGCATAGCGAAGGCTCGATCGGCAATGAGGAGACTTGGGTCAGCTGGATAGCTCTGTAAACCATATAAGAACAATGTAAAGCATTAGTCCCGTTTGGCACGCCCACTTTTCCCCTCTCCAGCCGCTGAGCCTTGCTTCCTGCTCTGCTTTCCTCCTGGAGGGTTGATGCTCCAGCGGCGCTCCTGATTGGTCCGTGATTTTCGGCGGGCGTTTCAGCCGCTCCGCCCCGCTCTCAGGTGCCGCGGTGCTGGCCACGGTGCTGGAGATCGGGAGCTCGTGCTTAGTGCCACTGGCCAAGGTGCTGAACCGCCGCCTTTTCCACTCTACCGCTTCAGGGTAGCGAAGAGCAGCTGTACATGTGTGTTTTATTGAACAGTTAACTTGTGCCAAGTTTCCATGTTATGGCCGTGCTACTGTGCCAAAGCCAGAAGCTGTGAAAAAACATACATACAATATATGATGTAAAACAAGTTAAAACACTTTTTGTATATTCATCCCACAAAGGGCTGTGTCCAAGGTCCAAAGGTGTGTCCAAGTTCCAAGGGTGTGTCCAAGGTCCAAGACAACCAATTTTAAATAGTATAAATATGAATGTGTGCAGTTTCTGTCTTATCTATAAACTTGCTTCTCTAACAAGACGTTAATTAAAGAAGGAACTTTTTCACTACATGCTTTTGACTACTTCCTTGTAAGTCGAGAAAAAAAAATCTTGTTTACATTATGTACATTTTTAACTGTGTATGTAGATTATGGTTAGTTACAGTACAATAATCTTCCTCTTACTGTATATGTTAAAGCTTTGACTCCTATTAAATATATCACTGCACCTCTGAATGCTTAATTATGATTATTTTCTTTACCACATGTCTTGGATGGTGGGTAAGTCTTAATTCAATAAAAATTTGTTAGCACTGGTAATGCAAAATTCCTATTGCATTAGGGTCGATTAGTTACATCTGAGGTTTGATTACTGTTAATAGAAATTTTTGGAGTAGAGTGGCTGCCATACATATGTAACTTCTATACAACATGCATCTGGTTATCCTTATGTGACAATCTCATCCAATACAAGAAAGAAACAAAGTGAAATTAATGCAGCAAAAAAGAGAGAAATGAAATAAAAGACAACAAAGACAGAAAGCAAGGAAGAAGGAAGCTATGGAAAATAAACTAGAAGAAATGGTGAAACCTCCTCATGACAGTAACCGTAAATGACAGGATGAACACATGTACCATTTTTACTTTTTTAATTCTTCACTGTGTTCCCTAAAGAACTGTTTGTGAAAAGGTGGATGATATTTTAAATTGACAGAAATAAAAGTGTTTTAGATTCAATAGTGGTGTGAACTTTATTACAAATCAAATTTCCAAACCCACTTTAATTGAAACTCTGAAAGACTTGTAGATATTTTAATTTTGTATTATATTTAATGTTTTATCTAAAGTTGGAGATGATTTTTAGATGGTTTTTATTTATGATTTATTTTGATTTATTTCTTCTTTTGTCAGTTTATTTTACTTTATATTTTTTCTAATTGCTTTTCCAGTGTATTATTGCTAAGCAAATTTCACTTCAGTTTTCTAGAAATTATGAGAAGTGAAATAACTTGTTAATGAAATTCTATCATTCGTTAATAACAGAAGACATTGAATGTGTGTTTTTTCAACTGAACAGACATCAGAGTGGGTATGATGATGGTAACACATGACACATAGAGGAACATATTAAAGGAATCCATATGAGCTGCTTAATAAACCACAATCAACTTGGTCTGCTGCAAAATCTATTAAACAAATGAATGGGATATTTACATATATAGGGTTAAATATGTATTCATCACATGAAATTATGTAATACTGTAAATCTGTAATTCTTAAGGAATAAAACAATCACTGATGAAAAAATACTCATCCATGAATCTAGTCTTTTCACCTTCAGTTTGATTTTCCTGGAATTTATATAGTGCCTTGCAAAAGTATTCATACCCACTGAACTTTTTCACATTTTGACACGTTACAACCACAAACAAAAATGTATTTATTAGGATGTTATGTGATAGACCAACTCAAAATGGCACATAATTGTGAAGTGGAAAGAAAATGATAAATGGTCTCCAAATTTTATTTACAAATAAATATCTGAAAAGTTAAGCATGACTTTGTAGACCAAACCTTCCGCTGCAAGTCTTTTGGGATACGTCTCTACCAGCTTTGCCCATCTAGAGAGTGACATTTTTACCCATTTATCTCTGCAAAATAGCTCAAGCTCAATCAGATTGGATGGTGAGCATAAGCAAATTTCAAGTCTCACCACAGATTCTCAATTGGATTTAGGTCTTGATTTGACTGGGCCATTCTAACACATGAATATGCTTTGTTCTAAACCACTTCATTGTAGCTCCGGCTGTATGTTTAGGGTCATTGTCTTGCTGGAAGGTGAACCTCTGCCCCAGGCTCATGTCTTTTGCAGACTCTAACAGGTTTTCATCTACGTTTGCCCTGTATTTGGCTCCATCCATCTTCCCATCAACTCTGACCATCCTCCCTGTCCCTTCTGTCCATGGTGTGTTCAGGGTGATGTGCAGTGTTAGGTTTCTGCCAAACATAACATTTTGAATTTTGGCAAAAAAGTTCAATATTGGACTCATCTGACCAGAGAACCTTCTTCAACATGATGTTTGCAAAATGTAAACGGGATTTCTTATGGCTTTCTTTCAACTATGGCTTTTTTCTTGCCATTCTTCCATAAAGACCAGATTTGTGGAGTGCAACACTAATAGTGTGGACAGATTCTCCAACCTGAGCTGTGGATCTCTGCAGCTCCTCCAGAGTTACCATGGGCCTCTTGGCTGCTTCTCTAATTAATGCTCTCCTTGCATGGCCTTTAAAAATCATCTCAAACTTAAATATAATACGAAATTAAAATAACTACAATACTTTAAAATATATATATAAGGTAAAATGACTGACAGAAAAGAATTTTCATTTACAATCATTTATAAAAAGTATTTTTTAATCATCTCAAACATAACATTCATCTTAAAACATTAAATATAATACAAAATTAAAATATCTACAAGACTTTCACAGTTTCAATTAAAGTGGGTTTGGAAAATTGATTTGTAATAAACTTGATTTGCATTGTGGTTTGAAAGAAGTGAAGTATGTTGAGACAGACAGCCGTGTAAACAATCTGTTTATTGAATGACCTTTTTAAAGAAACCAGATGCAAGATTTGGATCAAAGTCGGTGAACTCGAGTCTCGGTCCGGTCCAGCTGCATAAAACACGTTGGACCAGGATGAGAGCTCAGGGTTTATATTTCTGTCCTGATTATTTGACTGCATCAAGCTTTTCTTTTGAGTGCACAGAGATTGGGTGAAAAATCAACCAAAAGAATCACCCATTCAGAGTCGGGACTCTTTACAGGACACTCGAGATCTTCCACTCCAGCCTCCAACACATCATGGAGATCTTCGTGGATCTGGCCTTGTACACAGTGTAATGGCGGCACATGCACCGCCGCAAATGCATGGAGAAAAAAACGCTCTTGGCCCACTGCATCGGCAGCCAAGAAGCAGGAGAGTGTAAAAGGCGGCCGTTCAGCACCTTGGTCAGCGGCACTAAGCGCGAGGTCGCGAACTTCAGCACCGTCGCCAGCGCTGCGGGGCGTGAGAGCGAGGCGGAGCGGCCGAAACTCCCGCCGAAAAACACGGGCCAATCAGGAGCGCCGCTGGAGCATTCACTCTCCAGGAGGAAGCACAGCAGGAAGCGAGACTCAGCGGCTGGAGAGGGGAAAAGGGGGCGTGCCTAACGAAATTAATGTTTCTTGTTTTTCTGATAGTCTTTTACAGACACATCCAGCTGACCTGGGACTTCAAATTGCCAGCTGAGCCTTTGCTACGCTCCTGGAGAGGACAGCTTCACCTCTACCCTGCCTTCCCCCTGAAGCCCCTTAATTTAGGGGGGGACTATTTACTTTTTTGCCTTTTTCTCGTTTTTGCACTACATTACAATGAGGAGAAAATAAATACCACTTCGTTGTTCCTACATCCAATGAACATGACCGACTTTTTTCATGTAAGTGAAATCTTCTTGTGTGTTATTATAGCAATGGTGGTTATTTATATGGTGCTGTATTTATATATCTGTATTGTAGTTTATTATATTGTCTGTTTGCACTGTCTCTTTATGTCAATAGATTAATTAGTTCTGTGTTGTCTCATGTAGGTCGGTGTCTTTATGTAGCACCAGGGTCCTGGACAAACGTTTTATTTCACTGTGTACTGTATCAGATATTGTATTTGGTCACAATGACATTTAAAAGCCTCTCAACTTGACCTGATCGTATACCATACTTACATACTTATACATACAAGCACAGTTATCAGTGTGTCTAAGCTGGTGGTTGTAGATAAATTACAGCACTATAGATTATTGTATTACAGCATTATAGTTACTGTATATGATAATGTGCAATTCATATTATGAAAGCTTAATTCTGATCATTTTCTATTACAGTGTGGTTTGTCAGTGCGTTATTCATAAATAAATAAAATCTGTCAGTACTGGTAAAGTAAATCACTGTAGCATTAAAGTTGTTAACTTCTTAATTCTGAGGTGTAAATACTGTAATGTTAAATCCTCATTAGGTGTGAACACATTAACTTAACAATGTTAACAATGACTGGTTTTATTTTATTTAATGTCTTTGAATTTGGCTGGTATTTTATTATTGTAATAGGCTTGTACTTGGTTTATTCATCGTACCGCTGATCTTACCGATGTTGTCTATACCACTGTTCCTGATGTGATACCCAAAGTGGCTGTTGGAAAAATTAGATCCATGTCCTACCAACATCAAGATATGAATTAACTATTGGTCTTGAAGGTACACATGCTTCAGAGACCAGTGCAGAGAAAATGGAGCTCAGTGTGTTCATCAGTTTTGCTGGAACATTTTGGGGACATACTGTACACATGGGTGTGATGTCCAGGTGTCCTATACTGTATATTAAACAGCTACAGAGAACTTGGAGAAGGTTAAGTAGCTACCAGTAACACTCTCACCCACTCTCACTCATTTTCTACCACTTTATCCGAACCACCTCGGGTCACGGGGAGCCTGTGCGCTACCAGTAATATGTTTCAATAATATTGACATGTGTATGGAACAGTGTGTTATGTAGTAGATGTTATGGCCAAAGTGGACAAAGTCTAAAGGAATAGATAATAATTATAGTGGAGAAAGTCTATAAGTATAGAAAAAATGTACTTAAGTCAAAATAATAATATTAATTAGATTAAATGTGCTCAAGTAGTGTATGAGTGTTTGTTTACTCCAGCATATAGGAACATTTTACTGGGAAGACTGGGACTTGTGGTAGTGTTCAGGAAGAATCTAGAATAATACATAATTATGGAAAAAACAAGTCAGAAGCTTAGTTTCAATTGAGACTGATTTTATTGATTGAAATTATAACAGATTATAATCTGAAAATGTCAAAAGAAAATCATCAAATTGTTACACAAAGCTAAAGTCAAACTAGAGCTAAAATCACCAAATGAGATGTTTTGTTCATTACTCAGAATTATTTGTAAAGAATGTTTCATTAAACTAAACTGTGTCTTGCACCACTGGTAGACTAGCAGTATAAATTGTCTGAAACAGCAAAATAAATCAAATCACTTTATTGGTTAACAGGTTTGGAAAAAAAATCAACCAAAGGAATCATGATTATGAAAAGCTAATATGAAAAACAATCAAACTAAGCTAACCTCTAACACAAACATTACTGATTCAAATGATTTAATATATGAGATTCATGATATTGGATTTTTTAAAGGATTTTGAGAATTTAACTCAAACCTTAAAAGGTTTGAGACTTGACAACCAAGTATCCATCAGAATTGTTTTGAGCAGATATCCAAGTATCCATCAGAGTAAGTGACACATTTGTAGGTTCCACTGGTATTAATATCCAGTGTGCCGCCATTATAGCAGGTAATCTTGATGATGCCAGTGAATGGGAGGTCAACTGTAGCTTTACCAATTTCAATAGAAGCATCCAAAATATTTTCTGGAGGAACTGTGACAGGAAATGAGAAGAGCTTCATTTCATCCACAGTGAACTTTGAAGGATATTTACCCTCAACTCCAATTTTTAGTTTATATTTTGATAATTCCTTCACAAGCAGTGGAATTCCTGCCGTCACTTTCAGGCTGATGTATTGCAGGTTGCTGGTAAGAGCCCAGGAGGATGTTTGGGTGATTCTTTTGGATATCTCGATTTTGTAGTCTTGGTTTTTATCCGTGTTGTTCGTGTAGGGCATGGACTTGATATATCTGACAGTCGCATTGGGATTCACATCAATAGTGCGATACTTCACATTGGTAAGCTCAGCAGACTTGATGTTGTTGAGGAATATGAAGCCGAAGCGATCAATATCCAACCCAGAACGTCCTTTGATTCCCATGCAGATCCCAGAGGCAACATCAACTGGTACTTCTGGATGCAGCTGACCACTTGTCACGCTTGCATGGAACTCCCTCCCAAAACTTGTCTTGAATTTGATTCCACCCAGACGTGTACCATCTTGATTTGGCCAAAGTGAAAGGGAGGCAAAACACTCTTCATCTTCAAATGTAAACTCTTTCAGTTCCCCAGAAGGATCACCAAACTGTTTGGACAGTCCATTAGTAAGCAACACCTTTATGGCTTTCACCGTTGTTTCACAGACCCAAACACTGATCTTTTTCAAAAAGGCTCCATTTTCAATGTCATCACAATTGATAGGTTCTCCTCCATTTCCACCAACTTCATTATCAGTGACGATTGACATGATCTTGTTCTTAACCTTAAAAAGACAAACATTTCAAGATGGATGAAAATAGTTCTTCTGATAAATAGGCATGTTTAAGATGAATTGTGGTTAAGATAATAAAATGCCTGAAGCATGAGCTACTGCTGATATTATTTGCTGATTCAGCTCATTAAGCTTCATTAAACAACTGTATTGTTAGATGACTTTATGTACGCTAATGGCCAGATTAATGTTTTACAAAAGGATGCCATCCTCTGTGTTCTAATAATCTGTTCGGTTATGTCACCCACTTCCTGTTAGCACCATATAAAAAGCACAATCATCATGTCAGTGTGAAACTTTAGACATGTGTAAGTTCTGAGTTGTGTTATTGTGGAAAACTTTATCATGTATGATGCTGTCTTGCCTTTATGTATTTGCCAAGTCTTTAAATGTTTTCTATCTGTCTTTGATATGTGGTGTTTAAAGTGTGTTTCCTCTCCTCATGTTAACTTTTACTGTACAGAACCTCACTCTGTGTCTGAGACCCCTATGTTACACCATCACTAACATTTAACTTTGGGATCAACAGACTTTTTTTTTTAATAAACAGAGAAGTGGATGTTAACTGGCATAATTCAGAACTCTGAGACCCAAAGATTTTATTGCCATCATGTACAGAGATGTGTTATAGACGTCTTGTGAGAATTTAATGCTGAAATTTCATAAATCAGTATTCAGTATAAAATCAGAAGTAACTAATAAACAAGGTGTAATGTGATAAAGTGGAGTCCTACAGAGCTTTATGTCTCTTATACCACACCAATTTACTTTACCAGTCTAACACATTTTATTTATTAATGATTAACGCACTGACAAACCACACTGTAATAGAAAATGATCAGAATTAAGCTTTCATAATATGAGTTAAACATTATCATATACAGTAACTATAATGCTGTAATACTATAATCTACATACACAGTAATCTACATACACAGTTAATAACCTACATAATGTCATCAAGAATAAACTGCACACTTACAAGGAACTGATGAAGCAGGTAGCAAGAAATGTCTTCTTTAAAAGACGTCTTGTGAAGGATGCAAGTTTGTGGAGGAGACAGAAGCTTCATGCTCTCATATTTATACCAAATAAAAGGGTGGTGCTGAGTCTTACACCACACTTCCAAGGAACAAGGGTGTGTGTGTTTGTCCATGCTGTTATTTGGAAATCAGATTTCACAAGCTTTTCACCCCTCATTGCACAATAATGTTTATTAATTGGTGAACATTCCTTTTTGTCATCTTAACACAGAATCATGTCTTCTGTAACAGATACAGTGGAATTTTTCTCCAAGCTACAAAACTTTCATTCTGTTTATAATAAAGCATCAAAAATCTACAATGTCTTTCTACTGCATTAGATAGAAGCTCTATGGGCTTTAGATCAGGGTTTTGGGAATTTTCTTTCAAAAAACATCTTGTCTGCATTATATAACTATCCTGCTTTAAAAATCACATTTCATCAATAAAACACAACCTGACCAACACCAATGTAGTAACAAAAAGATCCAGCCATGTTCATTTAATGAGCCTTACATCACACTTCCAAGGAACAAGTGTGTGTGTGTTTGTGTGTCCACGCTGTTAGATGGAATTCAGATTTCACAAGCTTTTCACCCCTCTCAGTGGATAATTTACTTATACTGTCAGAAAGCACAATAATATAGTTTATTATTTAGTGAACATTCCTTTGTGTCACTCAACCTTGTGATGACATCTTAACACGGAATCATGGTTTCTGTAACAGATACAGTGGAATTTTTCTCCAACCTACAAAACTTTCACTCTGATTCCAGCCATGTTCATATGCGTAATTTAAAGTACCCTGATAGATGAGTTTGCCATCAGACTCCTACATCTTTACATTTTTAAATGCTGCTACAACTGTTTTTGCAGAACAAACAGACTGTATACTGGGTGGTGCTGTCTTTATATATCTGTATTGTAGTTTATTATATTGTCTGTTTGCACTGTCTCTTTATGGCGATAGATTAATTAGTTCTGTGTTGTCTCATGTAGGTCGGTGTCTTTATGTAGCACCAGGGTCCTGGACAAACATTTCATTTCACTGTGTACTGTATCAGATATTGTATTTGGTCACAATGACATTTAAAAGCCTCTCAACTTGACCTGATCGTATACCATACTTACATACTTATACATACAAGCACAGTTATCAGTGTGTCTAAGCTGATGGTTCAGCAACTAATCAGTAACTAAATAGTAAATCGCTCCATTATGCATTTTAAACCTTAAAATACACAATGGGGTGATTTTCTATTTAGTTACTGATTTAGGTGACTGAATAATTAAACATACAAACGTCTTTGTCAGAGATTAATTACCTTCACCTCTGAGAAGGCATAATTATGAGGTTTATTCATTTGTGAACATTCATTTGTGTCACTGAACCTATTGATGACATCTTAACACGGAATCATGGTTTCTGTTACGATGGAATTTTTCTCCAAACCAAAAAATATTCAGTCTGTTTATGAAAAAGCATCAAAAATCTACAATGTCTTTTCTATTGTATTCCATAGAAGCTCTGAAGGCTTTATCAAAAAGCATCTGGTCTGTATTAGATCATTGTGAAGACTCATGTAGATGTGAATTCCAGTTTGCTGGTAAGCGCCCAGGAGGATTTTTGGGTCATCAAGGACATGGACTTGATAACTATGACACCACCCAGTATACAGTCTGTTTGTTCTGCAAAAACAGTTGTAGCAGCATTTAAAAATGTAAAGATGTAGGAGTCTGATGGCAAACTCATCTATCAGGGTACTTTAAATTACACATATGAACATGGCTGGATCTTTTTGTTACTACATTGCTGTTGGTCAGGTTGTGTTTTATTGATGAAACGTGATTTTTAAAGCAGGATAATGATCTAATGCAGACCAGATGTTTTTTAATAGAACATTCCCAAAACCCTGATCTAAAGCCTATAGAGCTTCTATCTGATGCAGTAGAGAAGACATTGTAGATTTTTGATGCTTTATTATAAACAGAATGAAAGTTTTGTAGGTTGGAGAAAAAATCCACCGTATCTGTTACAGAAAACATGATTCTGTGAAAATATGTTATTAAAAGTTTCTGTGACGCAGATTAATTATTGAGTCTGTGGACAGTTTAAGGGTATTAACCCCTAGGGGGAAAAAAGCTTCTATAATCGGAATTCCTACTAACAGCGTGAGCGCGCACACACACACACACACACACACACACACACACACACACACACACACACACACACACACACACACACACACACACACCTGTTACTTAGAGGTATGATAAAAGATTCCTTGTAAGTGTGCAGTTTATTCTTGATGACATTATGTAGGTTATTAACTGTGTATGTAAATCTGTTAGTACTGGTAAAGTAAAGCACTGCAGCATTAATGTTGATAACTTCTTACTTCTGAGGTGTGAATACTGTAATGTGAATGTACTGAGTTTTTGTACAGTACAGTACCATTTTATTCAAAGCTTATTAGGCCTGATCAAGCATTTTGTTTGATTCATTCACAGTCACTTTTTCATCATAGTAAGCGACACCCTTGTAGGTTCCACTGGTTTTAATCTCCAGCACACTGTCATTATAGCAGGTAATCTTCATGATGCCAGTGAATGGGACATCAACTGTAGCCTGGCCAAGTGTGACGCGCACATCCACTTTTTTACCTGCAGGAACTTTAACAGGAAACGTGGAGAGATCTGTTTTCTCTTCACTGTTTTCTGAAGCATATGTACCTTCAACACCGATGTTTAAGTCATATCATGATTCCTCCCTCACAAGCATTGGAATTCCTGCTTTTACTTCCAGGCTGAATGTGGAATCTACTTTGCCCTTAACAGACCAGGAGGATATTTGGATGATTTTTTTTATAGGTCTCAATTGTAAATTCCTGAGTTTCAGAAGTGTTGTTCTGGTAAAACACAGATTTCATTTCTCCAACAGCCATTTTGGGTATCACATCATGAATGGTGGGTATTAAGTAAAACAAGAATATATAGTCGTACAAGAAGAAGGATGGGGTAATGTGTCTGTGCAGAGCTTAATGACCACAAAAGCTGTCTTGGCCGTTATCTCATAGTAGGAACCTCTCCATCAAAAGTATCATGTTTCTTAGAACTGCTTTTGCTGTTGCGAGTGTGATGGGGTGGGGAGGGGGTTAAACTAAGTTCAAGGCATCTGTGTGTGCGTAAGATGGAGAGGTAATGTTTATGGGTGTGGGTGTGGGGGAGAGTGTGTGTGTGTGTGTGTGTGTGTGTGTGTGTGTGTGTGTGTGTGTGTGTGTGTGTGTGTGTGTGTGAGAGAGAGAAAGAACAATGTGCTCTATACAACATTATCAAAAAAGATTGTTTTTATACAATTATTCTCACAACCACTCTGTTTCACTTTAACTTGATTAAACTTATTCACTAAGTTCCTTTTCACTCGGTTTCTTAACACTGTATCACTAAAACTTTGGGTCCAGCAAAAAGTTGCCCTTAGTTGTGAACCCCTCTTAAAATAAATGAAAATCCTCGGTCTTGTCATTTCTTAGGTTTGACTGAAGATGATATTGAGAATATTTGAAAATCTCCTAAAATGACTTCCATACAGAAAGCTTCAAGTGATCCAGCTTTATCTAAACGTCTGAGTTGTAGAGAGTGGAAAGGAAAATATTGTACATCGTGTAAAATGTATACAAAGTGTATGGTAGTCATTTTAGGAGACTTAAAAGGAACACATCCACGGTTTTACCTGTGTGTGTGTGTGTGTGTGTGTGTGTGTGTGTGTGTGTGTGTGTGTGTGTGTGTGTGTGTGTGTGTGTGTGTGTGTGTGTGTGTGTGTTCTCACGCTGTTAGCAGGAATTCCGATTAGAGAAGCTTTTTCCCCCTAAGGGTTAATACCCTTAAACTGTCCGAACACTCAAGAATTAATCTCCGTTCAGAAACTTTAATAACATATTTTCACAGAATCAAGTTTTCTGTAACAGATACAGTGGCATTTTTCTCCAACCTTCTACACTTTCATTCTGTTTATAATAAAGCATCAAAAATCAGATTATATCAAATTAGATAGACGCTCTATAGACTTTAGATCATTTTGGGAATGTTCTACCAAAAAACATCTGGTCTGCATTACATCATTATCCTGTTTTAAAAAAAAAATCACATTTGATCAATAAAACACAACCTGACCAACACCAATGTAGTAACAAAAAGATCCAGCCATGTTCATATGTGTAATTTAAAGTACCCTGATAGATGAGTTTGCCATTAGACTCCTACATCTTTAAATTTTTAAATGCTGCTACAACTGTTTTTGCAGAACAAACAGACTGTATACTGGGTGGTGTCATAGTTATCAAGTTTATGTCCTTGATTACATTTACATTTACGGCATTTAGCAGACACCCTTATCCAGAGTGACTTACAACTGAGCAACTGAGGGTTAAGGGCCTTGCTCAGGGACCCAGAAGTGGCAGCTTGGTGGACCTGGGGTTCGAACCTATGACCTTCCGATCAGTAGCTGATCAGTTGATGACCCAAACATCCTCCTGAGCGCTTACCAGCAAACTGGAATTCACATCCACATGAGTCCTTCACAATGATCCAATACAGACCAGATGCTTTTTGATAGAGCCTATAGAGCTTCTATGGAATAGAATAGAAACTACTTTGTAGATTTTTGATGCTTTATCATAAACAGACTGAATATTCTTTGGTTTGGAGAAAAATTCCATCGTAACAGAAACCATGATTCCGTGTTAAGATGTCATCAATAGGTTCAGTGACACAAATGAATGTTCACAAAAGAATAAACCTCATCATTATGCCTTCTCAGAGTTTAAGGAAATTAATCTCTGACAAAGACGTTTTTATGTTTAATTATTCAGTCACCTAAATCAGTAAATAAATAGTAAATCGCTCCATTGTGTATTTTAAGCTTTAAGAAAATAACTTCTGGGATGAAAAACTTGTGTAATTTATCTACAACCACCAGCTTAGACACACTGGTATCTGTGCTTGTATGTATTAGTATGTAAGTATTGTATACGATCAGGTCAAGTTGAGAGGCTTTTAAATGTCATTTTGACCAAATACAATATCTGATACAGTACACAGTGAAATGAAACGTTTGTCCAGGACCCTGGTGCTACATAAAGACACCGACCTACATGAGACAACACAGAACTAATCAATCTATCGCCATAAAGAGACAGTGCAAACAGACAATATAATAAACTACAATACAGATATATAAAGACAGCACCACCCAGTTTACAGTCTGTTTGTTCTGCAAAAACAGTTGTAGCAGCATTTAAAAATGTAAAGATGTAGGAGTCTGATGGCAAACTCATCTATCAGGGTACTTTAAATTACGCATATGAACATGGCTGGATATTTTTGTTACTACATTGGTGTTGGTCAGGTTGTGTTTTATTGATGAAATGTGATTTTTTTTAAGCAGGATAATGATCTAATGCAGACCAGACGCTTTTTGATAGAACATTCCCAAAACCCTGATCGAAAGCCTATAGAGCTTCTATCTGATGCAATAGAGAAGACATTGTAGATTATTATGCTTTATTATAAACAGAATGAAAGTTTTGTAGGTTGGAGAAAAATTCCACTGTATCTGTTACAGAAAACATGATTCTGTGTTAAGATGTCATATCAAAGTTGAGTGACAAAAAGGAATGTTCACCAAATAATAAACATTATTGTGCAATGAGGGGTGAAAAGCTTGTGAAATCTGATTTCCAAATAACAGCATGGACAAACACAAACACACTTGGTACTTGGAAGTGTGGTGTAAGACTCAGCACCACCCTTTTATTTGGTATAAATACGAGAGCATGAAGCTTCTGTCTCATCCACAAACTTGCATCCTTCACAAGACGTCTTGAGAAGTTTGAGAAGACATTTCTTGCTACCTGCTTCATCAGTTCCTTGTAAGTGTGCAGTTTATTCTTGATGACATTATGTAGGTTATTAACTGTGTATGTAGATTACTGTGTATGTAGATTATAGTATTACAGCATTATAGTTACTGTATATGATAATGTTTAACTCATATTATGAAAGCTTAATTCTGATCATTTTCTATTACAGTGTGGTTTGTCAGTGCGTTAATCATTAATAAATAAAATTTGTTAGTACTGGTAAAGTAAATTGGTGTGGTATAAGAGACATAAAGCTCTGTAGGACTCCACTTTATCACATTACACCTTGTTTATTAGTTTATATTTTATACTGACTGATGAAATTTTACTAATAAATTCTCACATGGCGTCCATAACTCAACTCTGTACATGCTGGCAATAAAATCTTTGGGTCTCAGAGTTCTGAATTATGCTAGTTAACATCCACTTCTGTGTTTATTAAAAAAAAAAAAAAAAAAAAAAAAAGTCTGTTAATCCCAAAGTTAAATGTTAGTGATGGTGTAACATAGGGGTCTCAGACACAGAGTGAGGTTCTGTACAGTAAAAGTTAACATGAGGAGAGGAAACACACTTTAAACACCACGTATCAAAGACAGATAGAAAACATTTAAAGACTTGGCAAATACATAAAGGCAAGACAGCATCATACATGATAAAGCTTTCCACAATAACACAACTCAGAACTTACACATGTCTAAAGTTTCACACTGACATGCTAGCACATGTGCTTTTTATATGGCGCTAACAGGAAGTGGGTGAAGTAATCGAACAGATTATTAGAACACAGAGGATGGCATCCTTTTGTAAAACATTAATCTGGCCATTAGCATACATAAAGACATCTAATAATACAGTTGTTTAATGAAGCTTAATGAGCTGAATGAGCAAATAATATCAGCAGTAGCTCATGCTTCAGGCATTTTATTATCTTAACTACAATTCATCTTAAACCTGCCTATTTATCAGAAGAACTATTTTCATCCATCTTAAATGTTTGTCTTCTTAAGGTTAAGAACAAGATGTTCAGTATTGTTCAAGTTGGTGGAAATGGAGGAGAACCTTTCAATTTTAATGGCCTGCAAAATCGATCCTTGTTGAAAAAGATCCAGGTTTGGGAAGGTGATTCTCAGATAAAAGCTGTGAAGGTGGAACTTGCTGATAAGCGGATAGCACAGTTTGGTATTCCTTCTGGGGAACTGCAAGAGTTTACCTTTAACCAAGATGAGATATTCGACTCCCTTTCACTTTCGCCAAATCAAGAGGGTACTCATCTGGGTGCCATCAAATTCAGTACAAATACTGGGAAGCAGTTCTTTGCAAGCATGAAAAGTGGTAAGCTGAAGCCAGAAGTACAAGTTGATGTTGCCTCTGGGAAATGCATTGGAATCCAAGGACGTTCTTCATCTGGCATTGATCGCTTTGGCTTCATGATGCTCAACTAGTGATACCAATGTGGTGTATCCCACCATTTCTATAGTCCCACCCAAAGTGACTAATCACCCAAATCTCATATATTAAATCATTTGAATCAATAATGTTTGTGTTTGAGGTTATCTTAGTTTGATTGTTTTTCATATTTGCTTTTCATAATCGATTCTTTTGGTTGATTTTTTTTTCCAAACCTGTTAACCAATAAAAAAATTGATTTGATTTATTTTGCTGGTTCAGACAATTTATTCTGCTAGTCTACCAGTGGTGCAAGACTAAAACATCTCATTTTGTTATTTTTTTTAGCTCTAGTTTGACTCTAGCTTTGTGTAACACTTTGTTTCTTTTCTTTTGACATTTTCAGATTATAATCTGTTATAATTTCCATCAATAAAATCAGTCTCAATTGAAACTAAGCTTCTGACTTGTTTTTAACATAATTATGTATTATTCTAGATTCTTCCTGAGCACTACCACAAGTCCCAGTCTTCCCAGTAAAATGTTACTATATGCTGATGTAAACAAACACTCATACACTACTTGAGCACATTTAATCTAATTCATTCTTATTAATTAACATAATAAATTGTTTTCTATACTTATATACTTTCTCCACTATAATTATTATCTATTCCTTTAGACTTTGTCCACTTTCGCCATAACATCTACTACATAACACACTGTTCCATAACGTACACATGTCAATATTAGTGACACATGCTACTGGTAGCTACTTAACCTTCTCCAAGTTCTCTGTAGCTGTTTAATATACAGTACAGGACACCTGGACATCACAGCCATGTGTACAGTATGTCCCCAAAGTGCTCCACCAAAACTGATGAACACAGTGAGCTCCATTTTCTCTTCATTGGTCTCTGAAACATATGTAACCTTAACACCAATAGTTAATTCATATCTTGATGTTGGTAGGACATGGATTTAATTTCTCCAACAGCCACTTTGGGTATCACATCAGAAATAGTGGGATACACAACATCAGTAAGATCAGCAGTGAGATGAATAAATCATGTACAAGCCCATTACTACAGTATAAGAAAATACTAGCGGAATTCAATGACATTAAATAAAATAAAACCAGTCATTGTTAACATTGTTAAGTTAATGTATTCACACCTAATGAGGATTTAACATTACAGTATTTACACCTCAGTATTAAGAAGTTATCAACTTTAATGCTAGTGATTTCTTTACCAGTACTAACACATTTTATTTATTAATGATTAACGCACTGACAAAAAAAACTGTAATAGAAAATGATCAGAATTAAATAAAATGGTCGGTGATTTTCAGCGTGAGTTTCGGCCGCTCCGCATCGCTCTCACTTGCCGCGGTGCTGGCCACGGTGCTGGAGATCGGGAGTTCGCGGTTAGCGCCGTAGGCCAAAGTGCTGAACCGCCGGCTGTTCCACTCTCACTCTCGCTTCAGGGTTGCCGATGCACTGGACGAAGAGCGGCCTTTCCTCCGTTCGTGTGTTTGCGGTGGTGCACGTATTGTCATGGTTTAAATTAACATGAGTCAGTACATGTGTTTTTTATTGAACAGTTAACTTGTGACAAGTTTCCGTGTTGTGGCCGTGCTACAGTGCCAAGCCCAGAAGCTGTGAAAAAACAGACATACAATATATGATGTAAAACAAGTTAAAACACTTTTTGTATATTCATCCATACGGTGTGTCCAAAGTCCAAGGTGTGTCTAAAGTTTAACATTTATCCAGGAATCATTAAATAAGATGAAAATATTTTACAACACCGTTCTATAAACATTTTAGACATTTTTATTTTGTATTATATTTAATGTTTTATTTAACGTTTGAGATGATTTTTAGTGACTTTTTATTTATGATTTATTTTGATTTATTTCATTTTTTATCAATCGATTTACCTTTTTTTAATGCTTTTCCAGTGTATTACTGCTAAGCAAATTTCACTTCAGTTTTCTAGAAATTATGAGAAGTTAAATAACTTGTTGAAATTCTATCATTCTTTAATAACAGAAGACATTAAATGTGTGTTTTATCAACTGAACAGACATTAGAGTCGGTATGATGATGGTAACACATGACACATAGAGGAACATATTAAAGGAATCCATATGAGCTGCTTAATGAGCCACAATCAACTTGGTCTGCTGCAAAATCTATTAAACAAATGAATGGGATATTTACATATATAGGGTTAAATATGTATTCATCACATGAAATTATGTAATACTGTAAATCTGTAATTCTTAAGGAATAACACAATCACTGATGGAAAAATACTCATCCATGAATCTAGTCTTTTCACCTTCAGTTTGATTTTCCTATAATATACAGTGCCTTGCAAAAGTATTCATACCCACTGAACTTTTTCACATTTTGACACGTTACAACCACAAACAAAAATGTATTTTATTAGGATTTTATGTCATAGACCAACACAACGTGGCACATAATTGTGAAGTAGAAGGAAAATGATAAATGGTCTCCAAATTTTATTTACAAATAAATATCTGAATAGTTTGGCATGCAATTTTATTCAGCCCCACTGAGTCAATACTTTGTAGACCAAACCTTCCACTGCAAGTCTTTTGGGATACGTCTCTACCAGCTTTGCACATCTAGAGAGTGACATTTTTACCCATTTATCTTTGCAAAATAGCTCAAGCTCAGTCAGATTGGATGGTGAGCATAAGCAAATTTCAAGTCTCACCACAGATTCTCAATTGGATTTAGGTCTTGTTTTGACTGGGCCATTCTAACACATGAATATGCTTTGGTCTAAACCACTCCATTGTAGCTCCGGCTGTATGTTTAGGGTCATTGTCTTGCTGGAAGGTGAACCTCTGCCCCAGGCTCATGTCTTTTGCAGACTCTAACAGGTTTTCATCTAGGTTTGCCCTGTATTTGGCTCCATTCATCTTCCCATCAACTCTGACCATCCTCACTGTCCCTTCTGTCCATGGTGTGTTCAGGGTGATGTGCAGTGTTAGGTTTCTGCCAAACATAACATTTGGAATTTTGGCCAAAAAGTTCAATTTTGGACTCATCTGACCAGAGAACCTTCTTCCACATGATGGTTACAAAATGTAAACGAGATTTCTTATGGCTTTCTTTCAACAATGGCTTTTTTCTTGCCACTCTTCCAAGACCAGATTTGTGGAGTGCAACACTAATAGTGTGGACAGATTCTCCAAACTGAGCTGTGGATCTCTGCAGCTCCTCCAGAGTTACCATGGGCCTCTTGGCTGCTTCTCTAATTAATGCTCTCCTTGCATGGCCTTTAAAAATCATCTCAAACTTAAATATAATACGAAGTTAAAATAACTACAATACTTATATATATATATATATATATATATATATATATATATATATATATATATATATATATATATATATATATATATATATATAAGGTAAAATGACTGACAGAAAAGAAATTTGATTTATAATCATTTATAAAAAGTATTTTTAAATCATCTCAAACATAACATTTGTCTTAAAACATTAAATATAATACAAAATTAAAATATCTACAAGACTTTCACAGCTTCAATTAAAGTGCGTTTGGAAAAATGATTTGTAATAAACTTGATTTGCATTGTGGTTTGAAAGAAGAGAAGTATGTTGAGACAGACTGCCGTGTAAACAATCTGTTAATTAAATTATCTTTTCAAAGACACCAGATGCAAGATTTGGATCAAAGTCGTCAACTCGAGTCTCGGTCCGGTCCAGCTGCATAAAACATGTTGGACCAGGGTGAGAGCTCAGGGTTTATATTTCTGTCCTGATTATTTGACTGCATCAAGCATTTCTTTTGAATGCTCAGAGATTGGGTGAAAAATCAACCAAAAGAATCACCCATTCAGAGTCGGGGCTCTTTACAGGACACTCGAGATCTTCCACTCTAACCTCCAACACATCATGGAGATCTTCGTGGAACTGGCTTTGTACACAGTGTAATGGCGGCACATGCACCGCCGCAAATGCATGGAGAAAAAACCGCTCTTTGCCCACTGCATCGGCAGCCAAGAAGCAGGAGAGTGTAAAAGGCGGCGGTTCAGCACCATGGTCAGCGACACTAAGCGCGAGCTCCCGAACTTCAGCACGGTGTCTAGCGCCGCGGGGGGTGAGAGCGAGGCGCAGCGGAGCGGACGAAACTCCCGCCGAAAATCACGGGCCAATCAGGAGCGCCGCTGGAGCATTCACTCTCCAGGTGGAAAGCACAGCAGGAATCTATCGGATCTAATGCTTCTTGTTTTTCTGATAGTCTTTTACAGACACATCCAGCTGACCTGGGACTTCAAATTGCCGGCTGAGCCTTTGCTACGCTCCTGGAGAGGACCGCTTCACCTCTACCCTGCCGTCCCCCTCCTACTGCCTAGGTTTGAATCCTGGACTTCTGCCCAAATGCCCCTGAAGCCCCTTAATTAAAGGGGGGAACTATTTACTTTAATGCCTTTTTCTGGTTTTTGCACTACATTAAACTGAGGAGAAAATAAATATCACCACGTTGTTCCTACATCCAGTGAAGACCAGATGCTTTTTGGTAGAACATTCCAAGAGCCCTTATCTAAGGTATGTAGAGCTTTCATGGGATGTAATGGAGAAGAAATAACAGTTAGAGAAATTATGATTCCCTTCCAATGTCTTATCAAAAGTTTCTGAGAGACAAAGAAATGTCACTTCATTGTGGTTTCTTAGATGTTCTGACATTTTAAGGTAATTAACCTGTGCTGTATATTCATGATTACATTATGTAGGTTATTAACTGTGTATGTAGATTAGAGTATTATAGCTTTATAATTACTGTATGTGTTAATGTATGTGAAAGCTCGATTCTGAACATTTTCTGTTGTGTGAAATCCTCATTGGGTGTGAACACATTAACTGAACAATGTTAACATGACCGACTTTTTTTCATGTAAGTGAAATCCGCTTGTGTTTTATTATAGCAATGGGGTTAAACATGGTTTATTTATTTATTTTAGTTAACTTCAGTTAAAGGAAACATTTTTTTTGTACAGAATAACCAAGTATATTTATATGGTGCTGTCTTTATATATCTGTATTGTAGTTTATTATATTGTCTGTTTGCACTGTCTCTTTATGTCGATAGATTAATTAGTTCTGTGTTGTCTCATGTAGGTCGGTGTCTTTATGTAGCACCAGGGTCCTGGACAAACGTTTCATTTCACTGTGTACTGTATCAGATATTGTATTTGGTCACAATGACATTTAAAAGCCCCTCAACTTGACCTGATCGTATACCATACTTACATACTTATACATACAAGCACAGTTATCAGTGTGTCTAAGCTGGTGGTTGTAGATAAAGTCCACCACTATAGATTATAGTATTACAGCATTATAGTTACTGTATATGATAATGTGTAATTCATATTATGAAAGCTTAATTCTGATGATTTTCTATTACAGTGTGGTTTGTCAGTGTGTTAATCATTAATAAATAAAGTCTGTCAGTAGTACTGGTAAAGAAATCACTAGCATTAAAGTTGATAACTTCTTAATTCTGAGGTGTAAATACTGTAATGTTAAATCCTCATTAGGTGTGAATACATTAACTTAACAATGTTAACAATGACTGGTTTTATTTTATTTAATGTCATTGAATTCCGCTAGTATTTTCTTATACTGTAGTAATGGGCTTGTACATGATTTATTCATCTCACTGCTGATCTTACTGATGTTGTGTATCCCACTATTTCTGATGTGATACCCAAAGTGGCTGTTGGAGAAATTAAATCCATGTCCTACCAACATCAAGATATGAATTAACTATTGGTGTTAAGGTTACATATGTTTCAGAGACCAATGAAGAGAAAATGGAGCTCACTGTGTTCATCAGTTTTTGTGCAACACTTTGGGGACATACTGTACACATGGCTGTGATGTCCAGGTGTCCTGTACTGTATATTAAACAGCTACAGAGAACTTGGAGAAGGTTAAGTTAGGTTAAGCTACCAGTAGCATGTGCCACTAATATTGACATGTGTACGTTATGGAACAGTGTGTTATGTAGTAGATGTTATGGCCAAAGTGGACAAAGTCTAAAGGAATAGATAATAATTATAGTGGAGAAAGTATATAAGTATAGAAAACAATTTATTATGTTAATTAATAAGAATGAATTAGATTAAATGTGCTCAAGTAGTGTATGAGTGTTTGTTTACATCAGCATATAGTAACATTTTACTGGGAAGACTGGGACTTGTGGTAGTGCTCAGGAAGAATCTAGAATAATACATAATTATGTTAAAAACAAGTCAGAAGCTTAGTTTCAATTGAGACTGATTTTATTGATGGAAATTATAACAGATTATAATCTGAAAATGTCAAAAGAAAAGAAACAAAGTGTTACACAAAGCTAGAGTCAAACTAGAGCTAAAAAAAATAACAAAATGAGATGTTTTAGTCTTGTACCACTGGTAGACTAGCAGAATAAATTGTCTGAACCAGCAAAATAAATCAAATCAATTTTTTTATTGGTTAACAGCTTTGGAAAAAAAAATCAACCAAAAGAATCGATTATGAAAAGCAAATATGAAAAACAATCAAACTAAGCTAACCTCAAACACAAACATTATTGATTCAAATGATTTAATATATGAGATTTGGGTGATTAGTCACTTTGGGTGGGACTATAGAAATGGTGGGATACACCACATTGGTATCACTAGTTGAGCATCATGAAGCCGAAGCGATCAATGCCAGATGAATGACGTCCTTGGATTCCAATGCATTTCCCAGAGGCAACATCAACTTGTACTTCTGGCTTCAGCTTACCACTTTTCATGCTTGCAAAGAACTGCTTCCCAGTATTTGTACTGAATTTGATGGCACCCAGATGAGTACCCTCTTGATTTGGCGAAAGTGAAAGGGAGTCGAATATCTCATCTTGGTTAAAGGTAAACTCTTGCAGTTCCCCAGAAGGAATACCAAACTGTGCTATCCGCTTATCAGCAAGTTCCACCTTCACAGCTTTTATCTGAGAATCACCTTCCCAAACCTGGATCTTTTTCAACAAGGATCGATTTTGCAGGCCATTAAAATTGAAAGGTTCTCCTCCATTTCCACCAACTTGAACAATACTGAACATCTTGTTCTTAACCTTAAAAAGACAAACATTTCAAGATGGATGAAAATAGTTCTTCTGATAAATAGGCAAGTTTAAGATGAATTGTAGTTAAGATAATAAAATGCCTGAAGCATGAGCTACTGCTGATATTATTTGCTGATTCAGCTCATTAAGCTTCATTAAACAACTGTATTATGAGATGTCTTTTTGTACGCTAATGGCCAGATTAATGTTTTACAAAAGGATGCCATCCTCTGTGTTCTAATAATCTGTTCGATTACTTCACCCACTTCCTGTTAGCGCCATATAAAAAGCACATGTGCTAGCATGTCAGTGTGAAACTTTAGACATGTGTAAGTTCTGAGTTGTGTTATTGTGGAAAGCTTTATCATGTATGATGCTGTCTTGCCTTTATGTATTTGCCAAGTCTTTAAATGTTTTCTATCTGTCTTTGATACGTGGTGTTTAAAGTGTGTTTCCTCTCCTCATGTTAACTTTTACTGTACAGAACCTCACTCTGTGTCTGAGACCCCTATGTTACACCATCACTAACATTTAACTTTGGGATTAACAGACTTTTTTTTTTTTTTTTTTTTTTTTAATAAACACAGAAGTGGATGTTAACTAGCATAATTCAGAACTCTGAGACCCAAAGATTTTATTGCCAGCATGTACAGAGTTGAGTTATGAACGCCATGTGAGAATTTATTAGTAAAATTTCATCAGTCAGTATAAAATATAAACTAATAAACAAGGTGTAATGTGATAAAGTGGAGTCCTACAGAGCTTTATGTCTCTTATACCACACCAATTTACTTTACCAGTACTAACAAATTTTATTTATTATTGATTAACGCACTGACAAACCACACTGTAATAGAAAGTGATCAGAATTAAGCTTTCATAATATGAGTTAAACATTATCATATACAGTAACTATAATGCTGTAATACTATAATCTACATACACAGTAATCTACATACACAGTTAATAACCTACATAATGTCATCAAGAATAAACTGCACACTTACAAGGAACTGATGAAGCAGGTAGCAAGAAATGTCTTCTTTAAAAGACGTCTTGTGAAGGATGCAAGTTTGTGGATGAGACAGAAGCTTCATGCTCTCGTATTTATACCAAATAAAAGGGTGGTGCTGAGTCTTACACCACACTTCCAAGTACCAAGTGTGTTTGTGTTTGTCCATGCTGTTATTTGGAAATCAGATTTCACAAGCTTTTCACCCCTCATTGCACAATAATGTTTATTATTTGGTGAACATTCCTTTTTGTCACTCAACTTTGATATGACATCTTAACACAGAATCATGTTTTCTGTAACAGATACAGTGGAATTTTTCTCCAACCTACAAAACTTTCATTCTGTTTATAATAAAGCATAATAATCTACAATGTCTTCTCTATTGCATCAGATAGAAGCTCTATAGGCTTTCGATCAGGGTTTTGGGAATGTTCTATCAAAAAGCGTCTGGTCTGCATTAGATCATTATCCTGCTTAAAAAAAATCACATTTCATCAATAAAACACAACCTGACCAACACCAATGTAGTAACAAAAATATCCAGCCATGTTCATATGCGTAATTTAAAGTACCCTGATAGATGAGTTTGCCATCAGACTCCTACATCTTTACATTTTTAAATGCTGCTACAACTGTTTTTGCAGAACAAACAGACTGTATACTGGGTGGTGCTGTCTTTATATATCTGTATTGTAGTTTATTATATTGTCTGTTTGCACTGTCTCTTTATGGCGATAGATTGATTAGTTCTGTGTTGTCTCATGTAGGTCGGTGTCTTTATGTAGCACCAGGGTCCTGGACAAACGTTTCATTTCACTGTGTACTGTATCAGATATTGGATTTGGTCAAAATGACATTTAAAAGCCTCTCAACTTGACCTGATCGTATACAATACTTACATACTAATACATACAAGCACAGTTACCAGTGTGTCTAAGCTGGTGGTTGTAGATAAATTACACAAGTTTTTCATCCCAGAAGTTATTTTCTTAAAGCTTAAAATACACAATGGAGCGATTTACTATTTATTTACTGATTTAGGTGACTGAATAATTAAACATACAAACGTCTTTGTCAGAGATTAATTTCCTTAAACTCTGAGAAGTCATAATGATGAGGTTTATTCTTTTGTGAACATTCATTTGTGTCACTGAACCTATTGATGACATCTTAACACGGAATCATGGTTTCTGTTACGATGGAATTTTTCTCCAAACCAAAAAATATTCAGTCTGTTTATGATAAAGCATCAAAAATCTACAAAGTAGTTTCTATTCTATTCCATAGAAGCTCTATAGGCTCTATCAAAAAGCATCTGGTCTGTATTGGATCATTGTGAAGGACTCATGTGGATGTGAATTCCAGTTTGCTGGTAAGCGCTCAGGAGGATGTTTGGGTCATCAACTGATCAGCTACTGATCGGAAGGTCATAGGTTCGAACCCCAGGTCCACCAAGCTGCCACTTCTGGGTCCCTGAGCAAGGCCCTTAACCCTCAGTTGCTCAGTTGTAAGTCACTCTGGATAAGGGTGTCTGCTAAATGCCGTAAATGTAAATGTAATCAAGGACATAAACTTGATAACTATGACACCACCCAGTATACAGTCTGTTTGTTCTGCAAAAACAGTTGTAGCAGCATTTAAAAATTTAAAGATGTAGGAGTCTAATGGCAAACTCATCTATCAGGGTACTTTAAATTACACATATGAACATGGCTGGATCTTTTTGTTACTACATTGGTGTTGGTCAGGTTGTGTTTTATTGATGAAATGTGATTTTTTTTTTAAAGCAGGATAATGATCTAATGCAGACCAGATGCTTTTTGATAGAACATTCCCAAAATCCTGATCTAAAGCCTATAGAGCTTCTATGTAATGTAATAGAGAAGACATTGTAGATTTTTGATGCTTTATTATAAACAGAATGAAAGTTTTGTAGGTTGGAGAAAAATTCCACTGTATCTGTTACAGAAAACTTGATTCTGTGAAAATATGTTATTAAAGTTTCTGAACGGAGATTAATTCTTGAGTGTTCGGACAGTTTAAGGGTATTAACCCTTAGGGGGAAAAAGCTTCTCTAATCGGAATTCCTGCTAACAGCGTGAGAACACACACACACACACACACACACACACACACACACACACACACACACACACACACACACACACACACACACACACACACACACACACACAGGTAAAACCGTGGATGTGTTCCTTTTAACTCTCCTAAAATGACTACCATACACTTTGTATACATTTTACACGATGTACAATATTTTCCTTTCCACTCTCTAAAACTCAGACGTTTAGATAAAGCTGGATCACTTGAAGCTTTCAAATCATCAGAGTAAACTGAGACAACAAAACAAAAGTCTTCTTCAAATACATTAACTGCAGCAAGAAAAGTGAAAAGTATTTTAAAGTGAAAAGTATATTTTAAGTATTTTAATTACTGTGTGTAATTTAAACACTGACACAGGCAAGAAAAAGGAAGTGTGTCACTGGACTCAGGTCACATATTGGTGTTACATATTGATTATTTTGTGTGTATTTTCTGTCCTGCCACAGTTAGTGTTTAACGTAAACGCTTTTGCTTTCGGTATTAAGACTGTAACTGACACTGTATGTAGATTAGAGTATTATAGCTTTATAATTACTGTATGTGTTAATGCTTAATTTTAAGGTTTCTTTAACTCATATTATGAAAGCTCGATTCTGAACATTTTCTGACGTGCGAAATCCTCATTGGGTGTGAACACATTAACTGAACAATGTTAACATGACCGACTATTTTTCATGTAAGTGAAATCTGCTTGTGTTTTATTGCAGCAATGGCGTTAGATATGGTTTATTCATGTTAGTTAACTTCAGTTAAAGGAAACTTTTTTGGAAAGTTTATAGTTTATATTCATCAACATTGTTAAGTCTGTTCAGCTTACCAATGTTGTGTATCCCACCATTCATTATGTGATACCCAAAATGGCTGTTGGAGAAATGAAATCTGTGTTTTACCAGAACAACACTTCTGAAACTCAGGAATTTACAATTGAGACCTATAAAAAAAATCATCCAAATATCCTCCTGGTCTGTTAAGGGCAAAATGGATTCCACATTCAGCCTGGAAGTAAATGCAGGAATTCCACTGCTTGTGAGGGAGGAATCAAGATATGACTTAAATATTGGTGTTGAAGGTACATATGCTTCAGAGACCAGTGAAGAGAAAACAGAGCTCTCCACGTTTCCTGTTAAAGTTCCTGCAGGTAAAAAAGTGGATGTGCGCGTCACACTTGGCCAGGCTACAGTTGATCTCCCATTCACTGGCATCAAGAAGATTACCTGCTATAATGGCAGCGTGCTGGAGATTAAAACCAGTGGAACCTACAAGGGTGTCGTTTACTCTGTTGAAAAAGTGACTGTGAATGAATCAAACAAAATGCTTGATCAGGCCTAATAAGCTTTGAATGAAATTGTACTGTACTGTACAAAAACTCAGTATCTCAGTAAAGGTCTTCCTGACTTGAAGTGTGTGTGTGTGTGTGTGTGTGTGTGTGTGTGTGTGTGTGTGTGTGTGTGTGTGTGTGTGTGTGTGTGTGTGTGTGTGTGTGTGTGTGTCCTGGGGGGGGCCATTACACTATTTCAGCATATTTAAAAGTATTAATGTAAATTTTTGGAAACTTTGTCCACTTTGGCCATAATGTGTAATACAGTGTTCCACTTCATACTTATGTCAATATCAGTGACAAATATTACTGGAGAAAACTTATCCATTTGTCTGAGTTGTCTGTGGTTGTTTCTACTACGTGTGTACTCGTATCTGTAGCCAGCGGTGACTTCTACAATCTTGCATGTTTTCGTGTGTCCTGTATGGGGTGGGACGGGAGATTTTTTTTATTATTTTTTTTTTAATCTTTAAACCAGTGAAAACAGTGATTTGATTTATTCTGCTAGTCTAATCCAGTATTTGTAAACCTTTATAAAAGATTAAAAGATTATAATCTGTTAGGATTTAAATCATTAAAACCCCTCTCAATAGAAACTAATGCTTTGACTCGTGGATGGTTCTAGATGCTTCCCGAAGCCCAGTGTCCCAGTGAACCGTGTCTTAACAAGGCTAACACAGGAAAACCTCTGGTGAAGCACAATGTCTACATGGCTAGATCTGCTCTTTATCAGAACTGTAAGGAATTCTCATCCACCGCCTGGGCAGGGTAACCCTCTTTTCGTCTGCCGCCTGGGCAGGGTAACCCTCTTTTCGTCTGCCGCCTGGGCAGGGTAAATAAATTCAGCCTCTGCTCGGTTTCTGGTTCCCGGCGAGTACTCTGGGAAGTCTAAGTCTTTAGTCAAAGTCTTTCAAAGAGAAGTTCCAAAGTTTATTAAGTAAAACAAGAATATATAGTCATACAAGAAGAAGGATGGTGTAATGTGTGTGTGCAGAGCTTAATGTGAGTGTCCACAAAAGCTGTTTTGGCCGTTATCTCAAAGTAGGAACCTCTCCAGCCAAGGTATCATGTTTCTTAGAACTGCTTTTGGTGTTGCAAGTGTGATGGGGTGGGGAGGGGGTTAAACTAAGGTCAAGGCATCTGTGTGTACCGTATTTGTAAGATAGATAAGTAATGTTTACGGGCGTGGGTGTGAGGGAGAGTGTGTGTGTGTGTGTGAGAGAGAGAAAGAACAATGTGCTCTATACAAAAAGTCTGCAACATTATCAGAAAAGATTGTTATTGTACAATTATTCTCACACACAAGTGTGAAGTGTTTTTTTATTGAATCCACATTTCTTTGTCTCACAGGAACTTTTTATAACACCTTGCAAGGGAATCATAGATTCTGTAAATGTTATGATGAAATTTTCCTCCAAGTGACAAAACTTTCAATCTGTTTATAATCGAGCGTCAAACAATCAACACACTCCAAGTTACCAGATGTGTGGGGCGGAGCTATCAAAACAGGGGTGACACCCATTTGGGTTTGGGGTGTGTTTGTGTTGATGATTTCAAATGTCAACATTGGCTTTCAAACATCGTGCACCGCACCTTTAATGTAGCATGATCTACTATACACAAATCTTGTATATGAAAGTAACTATACATTGTGTGACCTCATAAAACATTTCGTAATGATGGAGCATCCTACAGAGCATCTTACATTTAGATGGACAAGGTGAAAGATTTACATCCATAGTGATTATATACCTTAGTTCAATAAGGGCTGAATCCGAGCTACAGAATTCTAGATTCACTGGCGTTATTGACAACCAGACGGATAATCAGACTCAATAAATGCAGTGAGAACTAATGATAAGAAAATAGGACAAATGCAAAATACAAAGGACATTATTATTATTATAGAACAGAAATACAAATAAATCACATGTATCATTAACAGAACTTACTTCATTGGCCACTTATTACAACAGGAGAACTTTATCTTGTACCTGTTGTCTCTTTCTATAAAGTTTTTGTTTGGAAAACAAAAACTTTCCCTGTTTCCCTGTACGTGGCAGCACCTTCTTCCTGCATCACTCTGTCACAATTTTCATAATAAAAGTCTCTTGCCTTTCAATCAGTTTTTATAGGAAAAGTATTGAAACAAAAGACATCATAACAATAAAGAAACCCATTTAAATATAATGAAGTGAGTTCAGTGTCTTTTACAGTCTTAATACCGAAAGCAAATGCATTCATGTTAAAGACTAACTGCAGCAGGATAGAAAATACACACAAAATACCGAAAGCAAAAGCGTTTACGTTAAACACTAACTGCGGCAGGACAGAAAATACTCACAAAATAATCAATATGTAACACCAATATGTGGCCTGATTCCAGTGACACACTTCCTTTTTCTTGCCTGTGTCAGTGTTTAAATTACACACTTTAATTTTCTTTCCTTTTTCATAAATAATATCTGACTACTGCTCTTTTCCCCACTTTTTTAAAATACTTTTCACTTTCCTGCTGCAGTTAATGTATTTGGGGAAGGCTTTTGTTTTGTTTTCTCAGTTTACTCTGATGATTTGAAAGCTTCAAGTGATCCAGCTTTATCTAAACGTCTGAGTTGTAGCGAGTGGAAAGCAAAATACATCATGTAAAGTGTATGTTAGTCATTTTAGGAGAGTGAAAAGGAACTTAGTGAATAAGTTTAATCAACCCCCACACCCGTAAACATTACTTATCTATCTTACAAATACGGTACACACAGATGCCTTGACCTTAGTTTAACCCCTCCCCACCCCATCACACTTGCAACACCAAAAGCAGTTCTAAGAAACATGATACCTTGGCTGGAGAGGTTCCTACTTTGAGATAACGGCCAAGACAGCTTTTGTGGACACTCGCATTAAGCTCTGCACAGACACATTACGCCATCCTTCTTCTTGTACGACTATATATTCTTGTTTTACTTAATAAACTTTGGAACTTCTCTCTGAAAGACTTTGACTAAAGACTTAGACTTCCCAGAGTACTCGCCGGGAACCAGAAACCGAGCAGAGGCTGAATTTATTTACCCTGCCCAGGCGGCAGACGAAAAGAGGGTTACCCTGCCCAGGCGGCAGACGAAAAGAGTGTTACCCTGCCCAGGCGGTGGATGAGAATTCCTTACAGTTCTGATAAAGAGCAGATCTAGCCATGTAGACATTGTGCTTCACCAGAGGTTTTCCTGTGTTAGCCTTGTTAAGACACGGTTCACTGGGACACTGGGCTTCGGGAAGCATCTAGAACCATCCACGAGTCAAAGCATTAGTTTCTATTGAGAGGGGTTTTAATGATTGAAATCCTAACAGATTATAATCTTCCTGATAAGTAAAAGGAATTAAATACAAATCTTACAGCAGTCTACAGTCACAATAGACAAAAGAAGTTTTGTAAAGAATTTTTTATTAATCAACAATGTGGGTTTACAAATACTGGATTAGACTAGCAGAATAAATCAAATCACTGTTTTCACTGGTTTAAAGATTAAAAAAAAAATAATAAAAAAAAGCTCCCGTCCCACCCCATACAGGACACACGAAAACATGCAAGATTGTAGAAGTCACCGCTGACTACAGATACGAGTACACACGTTGTAGAAACAACCACAGACAACTCAGACAAATGGATAAGTTTTCTCCAGTAATATTTGTCACTGATATTGACATAAGTATGAAGTGGAACACTGTATTACACATTATGCCCAAAGTCGACAAAGTTTTCAAAAATTTACATTAATACTTTTAAATATGCTGAAATAGTGTAATACCCCCCCCTCAACACACACACACACACACACACACACACACACACACACACACACACACACACACACACACACACACACACACACACACACACACACACACTTCAAGTCAGGAAGACCTTTACTGAGATACTGAGTTTTTGTACAGTACAGTACAATTTCATTCAAAGCTTATTAGGCTTGATCAAGCATTTTGTTTGATTCATTCACAGTCACTTTTTCATCAGAGTAAACGACACCCTTGTAGGTTCCACTGGTTATAAACTCCAGCACGCTGCCATTATAGCAGGTAATCTTCATGATGCCAGTGAATGGGAGGTCAACTGTAGCCTGGCCAAGTGTGATGTTCACATCCATGGTTTTACCTGGAGGAACTTTAACAGGAAATGTGGAGAGCTCTGTTTTCTCTTCACTGGTCTCTGAAGCATATGTACCTTCAACACCAATATTTAATTCATATCTTGATTCCTCCCTCACAAGCAGTGGAATTCCTGCATTTACTTCCAGGCTGAATGTGGAATCCATTTTGCCCTTAAAGACCAGGAGGATATTTGGATGATTTTTTTTATAGGTCTCAATTGTAAATTCCTGAGTTTCAGAAGTGTTGTTCTGGTAAAACACAGATTTCATTTCTCCAACAGCCATTTTGGGTATCACATCATGAATGGTGGGATACACAACATTGGTAAGCTGAGCAGACTTAACAATGTTGATGAATATGAACTATTAACTTTCCAAAAAAGTTTCCTTTAACTGAAGTTAACTAACATGAATAAACCATGTTTAACCCCATTGCTGCAATAAAACACAAGCGGATTTCACTTACATGAAAAAAGTCGGTCATGTTAACATTGTTCAGTTAATGTGTTCACACCCAATGAGGATTTTGCACAACAGAAAATGTTCAGAATCGAGCTTTCATAATATGAGTTAAAGAAACCTTAAAATTAAGCATTAACACATACAGTAATTATAAAGCTATAATACTCTAATCTACATACAGTGTCAGTTACAGTCTTAATACTGAAAGCAAAAGCGCTTACGTTAAACACTAACTGTGGCAGGACAGAAAATACACACAAAATAATCAATATGTAACACCAATATGTGACCTGAGTTCAGTGACACACTTCCTTTTTCTTGCCTGTGTCAGTGTTTAAATTACACACTTTAATTTTCTTTCCTTTTTCATAAATAATATCTGACTACTGCTCTTTTCCCCACTTTTTTAAAATACTTCTCACTTTCCTGCTGCAGTTAATGTATTTGGGGAAGACTTTTGTTTTGTTTTCTCACTTTACTCTGATAATTTGAAAGCTTCAAGTGATCCATCTTTATCTAAATGTCTGAGTTGTAGAGAGTGGAAAGCAAAATACATCATGTAAAGTGTATGGTAGCCATTTTAGGAGAGTGAAAAGGAACTTAGTGAATAAGTTTAATCAAGTTAAAATGAAACATAATTAGAGTAGTTGTGAGAATAATTGTATAATAACAATCTTTTCTGGTAATGTTGCGGACTTTTTGTATAGAGTACATTGTTCTTTCACACACACACACACACACACACACACACACACACACACACACACACACACACACACACACACACACACACACACACACACACACACACACACTCTCTCTCTCTCTCTCTCTCTCTCTCTCTCTCTCCCCCACACCCACACCCGTAAACATTACTTCTCTATTTTACACATACTGTACACACGGATGCCTTGACCTTAGTTTAACCCCCTCCCCACCCCATCACAATTGCAACACCAAAAGCAGTTCTAAGAAACATGATACCTTGGCTGGAGAGGTTCCTACTTTGAGATAACGGCCAAAACAGCTTTTGTGGACACTCGCATTAAGCTCTGCACACACACATTACGCCATCCTTCTTCTTGTACGACTATATAGTCTTGTTTTACTTAAAGTTCCTCCAGGTAAAACCGTGGATGTGTTCCTTATCACTCTCCTAAAATGACTACCATACACTTTGTATACATTTTACATGATGTACAATATTTTGCTTTCCACTCTCTACAACTCAGACGTTTAGATAAAGCTGGATCACTTGAAGCTTTCAGATCATCAGAGTAAACTGAGAAAACAGAAAACAAAACAAAAGCCTTCTCCAAATGCATTAACTGCAGCAGGAAATTGAAAAGTATTATAAAAAATTGTGGATGATTTTTTATAGGTCTCAAATTCAAATTCAAAGTGTTTATTGTCATATGCACAGACAGAAAGCATGTTTCCCTGCACAATGAAATTCTTACTTTGCTGTCCATACTAAATGTCATACAGTAAAGTAAAAAGTAAAAATAAAAATGTGTGAATGAAAAAATGAATAAAATTGAATAAAAAAGAGCAATAAAAGAAATAAAGTTCTTAATAAAGGCAATAAGAGGTGCAGTTCCGAATAAGGCAATAAAGTGAGGTAGTGCAGTTCTTGGTGAGGTGGTGCAGTTCTTAGAAAATGTATGTGCAAAAAATGTAGTTCAATATAAACAGTTATGTCCATGTAAACAGTTAAGCAGTTATGTCCATAATTGCAAACTCCTCTCAGCTGTTTAGGAGTCTGATGGCAGAGGGGAAGAAAGAGTTCTTCAGTCTAGAGGTCCTACATTTCACACTTCTGTACCTCCGTCCTGAGGGTAGAAGTGTGAACAATCTGTACTGGGGGTGCGAGGGGTCTCTGAGATTGGAAGCAGCTCTCCTGTGGACTCTGTGGTGGTAGATGCTCTGCAGAGAGGGTAGTGGAGTCCTGATGATCTTCTGTAGAGTCTTCACCACTCTCTGCAGACGTTTGCGGTCCATGACAGTAGTGCTGCCGTACCACACAGTGATGCAGTTGGTCAGGACACTCTCGATGACGCAGCTGTAGAGGTTTCTGAGGATCTCAGGTGACATGCCAAACTTCCTCAGCCTCCTCAGAAAATACAGCCGCTGTTGGGCCTTCTTGACCAGCTGCGTGACGTGAAGTGTCCAAGTGAGGTCCTCACTGATGTGGACACCCAGGTATTTAAAATTGCTCACCCTCTCCACTTCAAGCTCCCAGATGAACAGTGGCTGATGCATTCATTGTCCGTGTTGAAGGTGAGGTTGTTGTCTCCGCACCATGACACGAGACTGGCCCCCTCCCTCCTGTAGGCTGCCTCGTCACCGCCAGTGATGCGTCCTATCAATCTATTAATTGTAAATTCCTTAGTTTCAGAACTGTTGTTCTGGTAAAAAAAACAGATTTAATATCTCCAACAGCCATTTTGGGTACCACATAATGAATGGTGGGATACACAACATTGGTAAGCTGAGCAGACTTAACAATGTTGATGAATATAAACTATAAACGTTCCAAAAAAGTTTCCTTTAACTGAAGTTAACTAACATGAATAAACCATGTTTAACCCCATTGCTGCAATAAAACACAAGCAGATTTCACTTACATGAAAAAAGTCGGTCATGTTAACATTGTTCAGTTAATGTGTTCACACCCAATGAGGATTTCGCACGACAGAAAATGTTCAGAATCGAGCTTTCATAATATGAGTTAAAGAAACCTTAAAATTAAGCATTAACACATACAGTAATTATAAAGCTATAATACTCTAATCTACATACAGTGTCAGTTACAGTCTTAATACCGAAAGCAAAAGCGTTTACGTTAAACACTAACTGCGGCAGGACAGAAAATACACACAAAATAATCAATATGTAACACCAATATGTGACCTGAGTCCAGTGACACACTTCCTTTTTCTTGCCTGTGTCAGTGTTTAAATTACACACTTTAATTTTCTTTCCTTTTTCATAAATAATATCTGACTACTGCTCTTTTCCCCACTTTTTTAAAATACTTTTCACTTTCCTGCTGCAGTTAATGTTTTTGGAGAAGACTTTTGTTTTGTTGTCTCAGTTTACTCTGATGATTTGAAAGCTTCAAGTGATCCAGCTTTATCTAAACGTCTGAGTTGTAGCGAGTGGAAAGGAAAATATTGTACATCGTGTAAAATGTATACAAAGTGTATGGTAGTCATTTTAGGAGAGTTAAAAGGAACACATCCACGGTTTTACCTGTGTGTGTGTGTGTGTGTGTGTGTGTGTGTGTGTGTGTGTGTGTGTGTGTGTGTGTGTGTGTGTGTGTGTGTGTGTGCGCTCACGCTGTTAGCAGGAATTCCGATTAGAGAAGCTTTTTCCCCCTAGGGGTCAATACCCTTAAACTGTCCGAACACTCAAGAATTAATCTCCGTCTCAGAAACTTTTAATAACATATTTTCACAGAATCATGTTTTCTGTAACAGATACAGTGGAATTTTTCTCCAACCTACAAAACTTTCATTTTGTTTATAATAAAGCATCAAAAATCTACAATGTCTTCTCTATTACATTACATAGAAGCTCTATAGGCTTTAGATCAGGATTTTGGTAATGTTCTATCAAAAAACATCTGGTCTGCATTAGATCATTATCCTGCTTAAAAAACAAAACCACATTTCATCAATAAAACACAACCTGACCAACATAACCTGATAGATGAGTTTGCCATCAGACTCCTACATCTTTACATTTTTAAATGCTGCTACAACTGTTTTTGCAGAACAAACAGACTGTATACTGGGTGGTGTCATAGTTATCAAGTCCATGTCCTTGATGACCCAAACATCCTCCTGAGCGCTTACCAGCAAACTGGAATTCACATCCACATGAGTCCTTCACAATGATCCAATACAGACCAGATGCTTTTTGATAGAGCCTATAGAGCTTCTATGGAATACAATAGAAACTACTTTGTAGATTTTTGATGCTTTATCATAAACAGACTGAATATTTTTTGTTTTGGAGAAAAATTCCATCGTAACAGAAACCATGATTCCGTGTTAAGATGTCATCAATAGGTTCAGTGACACAAATGAATGTTCACAAAAGAATAAACCTCATCATTATGCCTTCTCAGATTTGAAAGAAAATTAATCTCTGACAAAAACATTTGTATGTTTAATTATTCAGTCACCAAAATAAGTAAATAAATAGTAAATCACTCCATTGTGTATTTTAAGCTTTAAGAAAAAAAAAAAAAACTTGTGTAATTTATCTACAACCAGCAGCTTAGGCACACTGATAACTGTGCTTGTATGTATAAGTATGTAAGTATGGTATACGATCAGGTCAAGTTGAGAGGCTTTTAAATGTCATTGTGACCAAATACAATATCTGATACAGTACACAGTGAAATGAAACGTTTGTCCAGGACCCTGGTGCTACATAAAGACACCGACCTACATGAGACAACACAGAACTAATTAATCTATCGATATAAAGAGACAGTGCAAACAGACAATATAATAAACTACAATACAGATATATAAAGACAGCACCACCCAGTATACAGTCTGTTTGTTCTGCAAAAACAGTTGTAGCAGCATTTAAAAATGTAAAGATGTAGGAGTCTGATGGCAATCTCATCTATCAGGGTACTTTAAATTACACATATGAACATGGCTGGATCTTTTTGTTACTACATTGGTGTTGGTCAGGTTGTGTTTTATTGATGAAACGTGATTTTTTTAAGCAGGATAATGATCTAATGCAGACCAGATGTTTTTTTTGATAGAACATTCCCAAAACCCTGATCTAAAGCCTATAGAGCTTCTATCTGATGCAATAGAGAAGACATTGTAGATTTTGATGCTTTATTATAAACAGAATGAAAGTTTTGTAGGTTGGAGAAAAATTCCACTGTATCTGTTACAGAAAACATGATTCTGTGTTAAGATGACAAAAAGGAATGTTCACCAAATAATAAACATTATTGTGCAATGAGGGGTGAAAAGCTTGTGAAATCTGATTTCCAAATAACAGCATGGACAAACACAAACACACTTGGTACTTGGAAGTGTGGTGTAAGACTCAGCACCACCCTTTTATTTGGTATAAATACGAGAGCATGAAGCTTCTGTCTCATCCACAAACTTGCATCCTTCACAAGACGTCTTTTAAAGAAGACATTTCTTGCTACCTGCTTCATCAGTTCCTTGTAAGTGTGCAGTTTATTCTTGATGACATTATGTAGGTTATTAACTGTGTATGTAGATTACTGTGTATGTAGATTATAGTATTACAGCATTATAGTTACTGTATATGATCATGTTTAACTCATATTATGAAAGCTTAATTCTGATCACTTTCTATTACAGTGTGGTTTGTCAGTGCGTTAATCATTAATAAATAAAATGTGTTAGTACTGGTAAAGTAAATTGGTGTGGTATAAGAGACATAAAGCTCTGTAGGTCTCCACATTATCACATTACACCTTGTTTATTAGTTTATATTTTATACTGAATACTGATGAAATTTCACTAATAAATTCTCACAAGACGTCCATAACTCAACTCTGTACATGCTGGCAATAAAATCCTTGGGTCTCAGAGTTCTGAATTATGCCAGTTAACATCCACTTCTGTGTTTATTAAAAAAAACAAAAAACAAAAACAAGTCTCTTGATCCCAAAGTTAAATGTTAGTGATGGTGTAACATAGGGGTCTCAGACACAGATTGAGGTTCTGTACAGTAAAAGTTAACATGAGGAGAGGAAACACACTTTAAACACCACGTATCAAAGACAGAAAACATTTAAAGACTTGCCAAATACATAAAGGCAAGACAGCATCATACATGATAAAGCTTTCCACAATAACACAACTCAGAACTTACACATGTCTAAAGTTTCACACTGACATGCTAGCTCATGTGCTTTTTATATGGCGCCAACAGGAAGTGGGTGAAGTAATCGAACAGATTATTAGAACACAGAGGATGGCATCCTTTTGTAAAACATTAATCTGGCCATTAGTATACATAAAGACATCCTATAATACAGTTGTTTAATGAAGCTTAATGAGCTGAATCAGCAAATAATATCAGCAGAAGCTCATGCTACAATTCATCTCAAACCTGCCTATTTATCAGAACTATTTTCATCCATCTTAAATGTTTGTCTTCTTAAGGTTAAGAACAAGATGTACAGTATTGTTGAAGTTGGTGGAAATGGAGGAGAACCTTTCAATTTTAATGGCCAGGAAAATGGATCCTTGTTGAAAAAGATCCAGGTTTGGGAAGGTGATTCTCAGATAAAAGCTGTGATGGTGGTTCTTGCTGATAACCGGATAGCACAGTTTGGTATTCCTGCTGGGGAACTGCAAGAGTTTACCTTTAAAAATGATGAGATATTCGACTCCCTTTCACTTTCGCCAAATCAAGAGGGTACTCATCTGGGTGCCATCAAATTCAGTACAAATACTGGGAAGCAGTTCTTTGCAAGCATGAAAAGTGGTAAGCTGAAGCCAGAAGTACAAGTTGATGTTGCCTCTGGGAAATGCATTGGAATCCAAGGACGTTCTTCATCTGGCATTGATCGTTTCGGCTTCATGATGCTCAACAAGTGATACCAATGTGGTGTATCCCACCATTTCTATAGTCTCACCCAAAGTGACTAATCACCCAAATCTCATATATTAAATCATTTGAATCATTAATGTTTGTGTTTGAGGTTAGCTTCGTTTGATTGATTTTCATATTTACTTTTCATAATCGATTCTTTTGGTTGTTTTTTTTTCCCCCAAAGCTGTAAACCAATAAAAAAAAAGTGTTTTGATTTATTTTGCTGGTTCAGACAATTTTTTCTGCTGGTCTAATAGTGGTGCAAGACTAAGACATTTCATTTTGTTATTTTTAGCTCTAGTTTGACTTTAGCTTTGTGTAACAATTTGATTCTTTTCTTTTGACATTTTCAGATCATAATCTGTTATAATTTCCATCAATAAAATCAGTCTCAATTGAAACTAAGCTTCTGACTTGTTTTTTCCATAATTATGTATTATTCTAGATTCTTCCTGAGCTCTACCACAAGTCCCAGTCTTCTCAGTGAAATGTTTCTATATGTTGGAGTAAACAAACACTCATACACTACTTGAGCACATTTAATCTAATTCCTATTATTATCTTGACTTAAGTAAATCGTTCTTCTATATTTCTACACTTTCTCCACTATAATTATTATCTACTCCTTTAGACTTTGTCCACTTTGGCCATAACATCTACTACATAACACACTGTTCCATAACATACACATGTCAATATTAGTGACACATGTTACTGATAGCTACTTAACCTTCTCCAAGTTCTCTGTAGCTGTTTAATATACAGTAAAGGACACCTGGACATCACAGCCATGTGTACAGTATGTCCCCAAAGTGTTCCACCAAAACTGATGAACACAGTGAGCTCCATTTTCTCTGCACTAGTCTCTGAAGCATATGTAACCTTAACACCAATAGTTAATTCATATCTTGATGTTGGTAGGACATTGATTTAATTTCTCCAACAGCCACTTTGGGTATCACATCAGGAACAATGGGATACACAACATCAGTAAGATCAGCAGTAAGATGAATAAATCATGTACAAGCCCATTTCTATAATAAAATACCAGGGAATTCAATGACATTAAATAAAATAAAACCAGTCATCGTTAACATTGTTAAGTTAATATGTTCACACCTGATGAGGATTTCACATTACAGTATTCACACCTCAGAATTAAGACATTATCAACTTTAATTCTACAGTGATTTACTTTACCAGTACTGACAGATTTTATTTATTAATGACAAAACACACTGTAATAGAAAATGGTCAGAATTAAGCTTTCATAATATGAGTTAAACATTATTATATACAGTAACTATAATCTGTAATACTATAATCTATAGTGGTGTAATTTATCTACAACCACCAGCTAAGGCACACATATCTGTGCTTGTATGTATAAGTATGGTATACGATTAGGTCAAGTACAGGTATAGTATAGGTCAAGACCAAATACAATATCTGATACAGTACACAGTGAAATGAAACGTTTGTCCAGGACCCTGGTGCTACATAAAGACACCGACCTACATGAGACAACACAGAACTAATTAATCTATCGACATAAAGAGACAGTGCAAACAGACAATATAATAAACTACAATACAGATATATAAAGACAGCACCATAAAAATATACATAGTTATTCTGTGCAAAAAAAAGAAAAGTTTCCTTTAACTGGAGTTAACTAAAATAAATAAACCATGTTTAACCCCATTGCTATAATAAAACACAAGCGGATTTCACTTACATGATAAAAGTCGGTCATGTTAACATTGTTCAGTTAATGTGTTCACCACCAATGAGGATTTCACACAACAGAAAATTTTCAGAATCGAGATTTCATAATATGAGTTAAAGAAACCTTAAATTAAGCATTAACACATACAGTAATTATAAAGCTATAATACTCTAATCTACATACAGTGTCAGTTACAGTCTTAATACTGAAAGCAAAAGCATTTACGTTAAACACTAACTGTGGCAGGACAGAAAATACACACAAAATAATCAATATGTAACACCAATACATATGTGACCTAAGGGCTCTTGGAATGTTCTACAAAAAAGCATCTGGTCTTCATTGGATGTAGGAACAACGAGGTGGTATTTATTTTCTCCTCATTTTAATGTAGTGCAAAAACTAGAAAAAAGCAAAAAAGTAGATAGTCCCCCCTGATTTTCGGCGGGAGTTTCGGCCGCTCCGCCTCGCTCTCACTCCCCGCGGCGCTGAAGTTCGGGAGCTCGCGCTTAGTGCCGCTGACCAAGGTGCTGAACCGCCGCCTTTTACACTCTCCTGCTTCTTGGCTGCCGATGCAGTGGGCAAAGAGCGGTTTTATCTCCATGCATTTGCGGCGGTGCATGTGCCTCCATTACACTGTGTACAAAGCCAGTTCCACGGAGATCTCCATGATGTGTTGGAGGTTGCAGTGGAAGATCTTGAGTGTCCTGTCCAGAGCCCCGACTCTGCATGGGTGATTCTTTTGGTTGATTGTTCACCCAATCTCTGTGCACTCAAAAGAAAAGCTTGATGCAATCAAATAATCAGTACAGAAATATAAACCCTGAGCTCTCATCCTGGTCCAACGTGTTTTATGCAGCTGGACCGGACCGAGACTCGAGTTGACCGACTTTGATCCAAATCTTGCATCTGGTTTCTTTAAAAAGGTCATTCAATAAACAGATAGTTTACATGGCTGTCTGTCTCAACATACTTCACTTCTTTCAAAGCACAAAGCAGATCAAGTTTATTAGAAATCAATTTTCCAAACCCACTTTAATTGAAACTGTGAAAGTCTTGTAGATATTTTAATTTTGTATTATATTTAATGTTTTAAGATGAATGTTATGTTTGAGATGATTAAAAAATACTTTTTATGAATGATTATAAATGGAAATTCTTTTTGGTCAGTCATTTTACCTTATATATTTTTTTCATATATATATATATATATATATATATATATATATATATATATATATATATATATATATATATATATATATATATATATATATATATTTTTTAAGTATTGTAGTTATTTTAATTTTGTATTATATTTAAGTTTGAGATGATTTTTAAAGGCCATGCAAGGAGAGCATTAATTAGAGAAGCCGCCAAGAGGCCCATGGTAACTCTGGAGGAGCTGCAGAGATCCACAGCTCAGGTTGGAGAATCTGTCCACACTATTAGTGTTGCACTCGACAAATCTGGTCTTTATGGAAGAATGGCAAGAAAAAAGCCATAGTTGAAAGAAAGCCATAAGAAATCCCGTTTACATTTTGCAAACATCATGTTGAAGAAGGTTCTCTGGTCAGATGAGTCCAATATTGAACTTTTTTGCCAAAATTCAAAATGTTATGTTTGGCAGAAACCTAACACTGCACATCACCCTGAACACACCATGGACAGAAGGGACAGGGAGGATGGTCAGAGTTGATGGGAAGATGGATGGAGCCAAATACAGGGCAAACGTAGATGAAAACCTGTTAGAGTCTGCAAAAGACATGAGCCTGGGGCAGAGGTTCACCTTCCAGCAAGACAATGACCCTAAACATACAGCCGGAGCTACAATGGAGTGGTTTAGACCAAAGCATATTCATGTGTTAGAATGGCCCAGTCAAATCAAGACCTAAATCCAATTGAGAATCTGTGGCGAGACTTAAAATTTGCTTATGCTCACCATCCAATCTGACTGAGCTTGAGCTATTTTGCAAAGATAAGTGGGTAAAAATTTCACTCTCTAGATGGGCAAAGCTGGTAGAGACGTATCCCAAAAGACTTGCAGCGGAAGGTTTGGTCTACAAAGTCATGCCAAACTATTCAGATATTTATTTGTAAATAAAATTTGGAGACCATTTATCATTTTCCTTCCACTTCACAATTATTTTCCACTTTGAGTTGGTCTATCACATAAAATCCTAATAAAATACATTTTTGTTTGTGGTTGTAACGTGTCAAAATGTGAAAAAGTTCAGTGGGTATGAATACTTTTGCAAGGCACTATATATATTCCAGGAAAATCAAACTGAAGGTGAAAAGACTAGATTCATGGATGAGTATTTTTCCATCAGTGATTGTTTTATTCTTTAAGAATTACAGATTTACAGTATTACATAATTTCATGTGATGAATACATGTTTAACCCTATATATGTAAATATCCCATTCATTTGTTTTATAGATTTTGCAGCAGACCAAGTTGATTGTGGCTCATTAAGCAGCTCATATGGATTCCTTTAAAATGTTCCTCTATGTGTCATGTGTTACCATCATCATCCCAACGCTGATGTCTGTTGTCAGTTGATAAAACACACATTCAATGTCTTCTGTTATTAAAGAATGATAGAATTTCATTAACAAGTTATTTCACTTCTCATAATTTCTAGAAAACTGAAGTGAAATTTGCTTAGCAACAATACACTGGAAAAGCAATTAGAAAAAATATAAAGTAAAATAAACTGACAAAAGAAGAAATAAATCAAAATAAATCATAAATAAAAAGCATCTAAAAATCATCTCCAACTTTAGATAAAACATTAAATATAATACAAAATTAAAATATCTACAAGACTTTCACAGTTTCAATTAAAGTGGGTTTGGAAATTTGATTTGTAATAAAGTTCACACCACTATTGATTCTAAAACACTTTTATTTCTGTCAATGTAAAATGTCATCCACCTTTTCACAAACGGTTCTTTAGGGAACACAGTGAAGAATTAAAAAAGTAAAAATGGTACATGTGTTCATCCTGTCATTTACGGTTACTGTCATGAGGAGGTTTCACCATTTCTTCTAGTTTATTTTCCATAGCTTCCTTCTTCCTTGCTTTCTGTCTTTGTTGTCTTTTATTTCATTTCTCTCTTTTTGCTGCATTAATTTGTTTCTTTATTGTATTGGATGAGATTGTCACATAAGGATAACCAGATGCATGTTGTATAGAAGTTACACATGTATGGCAGCCACTCTACTCCAAAAATTTCTATTAACCATCCAAGACATGTGTTAGAAAATAATCATAATTAAGCATTCAGAGGTGCAGGATATATTTAATAGGAGTCAAAGCTTTAACATATACAGTAAGAGGAAGATTATTGTACTGTAACTAGCCATAATCTACATACACAGTTAAAAATGTACATAATGTAAACAAGAATTTTTTTCTCGACTTACAAGGAAGTAGTCAAAAGCATGTAGTGAAAAGGTTCATTCTTTAATTAACGTCTTGTTAGAGAAGCAAGTTTATGGATAAGACAGAAACTGCACACATTCATATTTATACTATTTAAAGTTGGTTGTCTTGGACCTTGGACACACCCTTGGACCTTGGACACACCCTTGGACCTTGGACACACCCTTGGAACTTGGACACACCCTTGGACCTTGGACACAGCCCTTTGTGAGATGAATATACAAAAAGTGTTTTAACTTGTTTTACATCATATATTGTATGTATGTATGTTTTTTCACAGCTTCTGGCTTTGGCACAGTAGCACGGCCATAACATGGAAACGTGTCACAAGTTAACTGTTCAATAAAACACACATGTACAGCTGCTCTTCGCCCACTGCATCGGCAACCCTGAAGCGGTAGAGTGGAAAAGGCGGCGGTTCAGCACCTTGGCCAGCGGCACTAACCACGAGCTCCCGATCTCCAGCACCGTGGCCAGCACCGCGGCAAGTGAGAGCGGGGCGGAGCGGCCGAAACTCCCGCCGAAAATCACGGACCAATCAGGTGCGCCGCTGGAGCATTCACCCTCCAGGAGGAAAGCAGAGCAGGAAGCAAGGCTCAGCGGCTGGCGAGAGGAAAAGTAGGCGTGCCAAACGGGACTAATGCTTGTTATTGTTCTTATATTTTTTTACAGAGACATCCAGCTGCCCCAGGACACCTCATTGCCGATTGAGCCTTCACTACGCTCTTGGAGAGGACCGCTTCACGGCTATCCAGCCGCCCTCCTCCTGTTGTCTCGTTTGAGAGCCTGGAACTTTGCCTATGCGCCCCCTACAGGAAGGATGTGTTTTTGCTTTGACTGCCTTATTAATTTTCATTCTGCTTTTAGTGGTTGAGAAATTAAACTACAAATATTGGTCCATGTATGCAAAGCATTACTCTATGTAAATAATAAAAAAAAAGATTGGTTTCAATGCTAATTGATTCCTATTGTTCAGCTGATTTATCTTGAATTAGATTCCATAGAGACATTTGCCATCTTGACGTGGCCAAAGTGAAAAGCAGGTGAAATGCTCTCAATCTTCAAATATAATACATTTTCAACCAATTGTATTATTGGATGACTATTTATTTATTTATTATTTTTTATTAGTTGTTTGTGTTTGATTAAAATTATTTATTTATTTTTTTCTGAGTATGAAAGTGTAGAGTTTGCTTAATGTTCGTGTAAGTTCTGAGGCATGTTATTCCCAAATGCAACATCAAGATGAACATCTGGTTTCAGACCCCAACTTTTCAAGCTTGCATAAAACTGTCCAAGGTGCTACGTTTCTTATCTCATTGTGCCACATGCTTATCAGGTGATCGTGCCAAGTAGTTATTACATTAGCTTATAATATATGCAGTTTAATGTGTACCAATTTAAACATGGACATTATATATGACTCAGAAAAATGTTTATCTATTAGCATCAGGGAAAACAAAAAAAGACAAAAGGTCTTACGGAAGGACTTTTGATGACCACTGAAGTACTTGCCATTGAATGTTAGATTAGCAGTTAAGGTGTTGGACTACTGATCGGACGGTTGTGAGTTTAAATCCCAGGTCCACCAATCTGCCACTTCTGGCCCCATGAGTAAAGCCCTTAACCCTCATTTGTATAAAATGAGGTTAAATGCCAGTTGTTCTGGAAAAGTGCATCTACCAAATGCCAAATGTGTCTAACAACTGGCAAATAAAGTACTTAAAATATTTAAACTAATTGTTAAGAGTGTGTGGTGAGCTGAGCCATCTTTGAGTAACTGGTCCTCTTTGAATAAATGATCCAAATCCTCTATGTTTCAGTCACACACACACACACACACACACACACACACACACACACAGCTATTTTTGGTTTCACTCAGTTCCTTAAGACCTATTATTTTACTTCTCATAATTTCTAGAAAACTGAAATTTGCTTAGCAACAATACACTGGACAATTTGAATAAATATAATGTAAAATAAAGTGACATAAAAGAAAGAAATAAAAATAAATCAAAAATAAAAAGTCACTAAAAATCAAAACTTTAAATAAAACATTAAAGGGGTGGTAAAACACGTTTTGTTGAAGGCTTGATAGTGTTTGTGGAGTGCACTGTAACATGTGTTCATGCTTCATTTTTTAAAAAAATGCAAAATTTCATATATTTTACCTTTATTCTACACTGCTCTGTCCCTCCTTGTAAAACGGTCTGATGGCTTCTGGGTTCTATGAAGCCAGTTCCTCAAAAATAGCAATGGGCTTTGATTGGTTAGCTGGCACAGTGTGTTGTGATTCGCTAACCGCCTAGTTAACTCTTTTCCACAACAATATAAAATGCCCCCCACCCATTTAATATTCACGGGGTTTGTTTGTGAGGGGTTTGTGTAAATATCGGGGTTAGGGACGTCAGCAACCCTGGAGGAATGTCGAGTAGTCCTTACCGGCCATTTGCTGTAGTCCGTAGAAATGGATTTCTTTAAAAGCAAATATCTCCCTTTGCTTAAAACTTTGAACTTTGTAACTTTGCAAATGTTGATTATGCTCAGACAGGAACATTACACACTAGCTAAAGTTAGAAAGGTGAAATCGTGTTTTACCACCCCTTTAAAGCGGAAAGAAAGCTGTCAAAAGTGAAAGGCTAGTTGTGCCAATGATGTTACTATAGGTGTAGCTAAGAACACCTACTAGTGACTTCATAGTACCTGTGACGACAAAATCTCTACAGGCGTAAATGTACCTTCAGCCTTTATTGCTCGGACCAGCAATCAGTAAGCCACAATCTTTTATCTAATATTTATTCAGTCTATCCTCATCCCGATGCTCTGCTGTTACTTTTATTATCCTGTTCGGTTTTAATATCATCTTGTCAAAGCACAGGCATGTACACAAGGATCAGGAGGAAAAAATTGTTTGGATTGTTTCTCCAACCGACAAAACTTTGTCTGTGTATTATAGAACATCAAAAGTCTGTCTTGTCATTGTATTCTCTATTACACTCAATAGAAGCTCTATAGGCTTTAGATCACAAAGAACTTAGATATAAGTTGTTGTTTTTTTTCCAGTGTATCAGTTTGTCAGGTTATTTTAATTTACTTATGTTACATTTAATCTAACCAGGCGATGTTACACGATTTCCTGTAAGTGTTTGACTTGAGACCTCTTCATTTAACTTGTGTGTGTTTAATTTCTTAAATGTATTAATTTACTTACAGGTGTGTGTGTGTGTGTGTGTGTGTGTGTGTGTGTGTGTGTGTGTGTGTGTGTGTGTGTGTGTGTGTGTGTGTGTGTGTGTGTGTGTGTGTGTGTGTGTGTGTGTGTGTGTGTGTGTGTGTGTGTGTGAGCGAGAGAGAGAGAGAGAGAGAGAGAGAGAGAGAGAGAGAGAGGGAGGGAGGGAGGGAGAGAGTCTCAACTAAAGTGACCCAAAAAGAACAAAATCTTTTGACATTTTCAGATTATAATCTGTTATAATTTCCATCAATAAAATCCGTCTCAATTGAAACTAAGCTTCTGACTTGTTTTTTCCATAATTATGCGTTATTATAGATTCTTCCTGAGCACTAACACAAGTCCCAGTATTCCCAGTAAAATGTTCCTATATGTTGGAGTAAACAAACACTCATACACTACTTGAGCACATTTAATCTAATTCATATTATTATTTTGTCGTTTTTGAATCATATATTTTTAAAAACTGGATTAGTTTATTTGACAGCATTAGCAAGAACTGCCCCCTTTGTAATGAACACAGATCCACTTTAGCAGGTTATATGTTTCCAGTGAGATTCTATCATTCTTTAGTAATAGAAGATATTAAATGTGTGTCTGATCGACTGAAGAGACAACAGAGTGGCAGAGTGGGGATGATGATGGTAACACATGGCACATAGAGGAACATATTAAAGGAATCCATATTAGCTGCTAAAAAAACGCAATCAACTTGTGTGTTGCCACATCTATAAAACAAATGAGAAATTAATGGGATATTATATATATATATATATATATATATATATATATATATATATATATATATATATATATATATATATATATATATATATATATATATATGGAATTCTTAAGGAATAAAACAATCACTGATGGAAAAATACTCATCCATGAATGTAGTTTTTTCCCCTTCAGTTATATTTTCCTATAACAGTACATCGTTATAATAAACAGACATTTTAACAATATTTTATACTTAAATTTGATGTTAGTTCTTAAACTGTAGCAGCTATAAATGTTCATCCCTTAACCTCACTTTCTTCCTCTTTGTTTCATATCATGAAAACCTAAACATTGTTTAATTTAGCAAAAAGTAATAAAAACAATACAGGGTAATAAAATATAGCAAATGAAGGCATATTGTTAAGATTATGTGATCACCTGATCTATAACACCTAAATCTGAGTAGCTGGAAATGACTTTTGTATGCTCAATTATTGGCACCTCTAGACAACAAGGTTTCCATTCACACAGTTTCTTCCTCATCTTTGTTATTTTGCTCTAAGCACCTTTATGAAACTGAAGTTGAATCAGAGACTTCTGGAGAATATTTCTTTTGTCAAAGGCAAACTCTTTGGTGGCACAAAGGACACACCCAATGAGGATTTCTCACGACAGAACATGTTCAGAATCGAGCTTTCATAATATGAGTTAAAGAAACCTTAAAATAAAGCATTAACACATACAGTAATGATAAAGCTATAATACTCTAATCTACATACACAGTTAATAACCTACATAATGTCATCATGAATATACAGCACAGGTTAATTACCTTAAAATGTCAGAACATCTAAGAAACCACAATGAAGTGATTTATTATTTAATCCACATTTCTTTGTCTCACAGAAACTTTTGATAACACCTTGGAAGGGAATCATAGTTTCTGTAACTGTTAGGATTTCTTCTCCATTACATCCCATGAAAGCTCTACAGACTTTAGATATGGGCTCTTGGAATGTTCTACCAAAAAGCGTCTGGTCTGCATTGGATGTAGTAATAAATAGCTTCTGGAGTGAAATGTTCTGCCCTGTGACCGAAGAAAACAGTGATTTCATTTATTCCACTGGTCTTCCAAAGGTGCTGTAGCTTTGTGTAATAACTGGACTTGATTTTTTTCTTTTTACATTTACAGAAGATTAATGTTATGATTCCCATCAATAAAATCCATTTCGATCGAAAGTAAGCTTCTGACTTGTTTTTTCCATAATTATGTATTATTCTAGATTCTTCCTGAGCACTACCACTAAACAGTTTTCCTGTTCAAGTTTTAAAACCTTGGAAAGGTCTGCTTCTAGTCCCAGTCTTCCTAGTAAAATGTTTCTATATTCCTGGGTTAAACAAACACTCATACACAAGTAAATTTTTTCTTTACACTTTCTCCACTATAATTATTATCTATTCCTTTAGACTTTGTCCATTTTGGCCATAACATCTACTACATAACACACTGTTCCATAACGTACACATGTCAATATTAGTGACACGTTACTGGTAGCTACTTAACCTTCTCCAAGTTCTCTGTAGCTGTTTAATATACAGTACAGGACACCTGGACATCACAGCCATGTGTACAGTATGTTCCCAAAGTGTTCCAGTAAAACTGAAGGTAAACTGTTGTCTATAATATGTAGGATTACATTTCACTGTAACTAAGAGGCTTATACATTACCTGTTCCTGTATCTCAATGCTCCTTTGTATAAAGCCAGTACCATGAAGATCTCTATGATGTGTTGTAGGATGGAGTAGAAGATCTCGAGTGTCCTGAAAAAAGCCCTGACTCTGAATGGGTGATTCTTTTGGTTGATTTTTTTCCTCCAAATCTCTGTGCACATCCCTGTGCTTTGACAAGACAATATTAAAACCGAACAGGAAAATAAACGTAACAGCAGAGCATCGGGACGAGGATAGACTGAATAAATATTAGATAAAAGATTGTGGCTTACTGATTGCTGGTCCGAGCAATAAAGGCTGAAGGTACATTTACACCTGTAGAGATTTTGTCGTCACAGGTACTATGAAGTCACTAGTAGGTGTTCTCAGCTACACCTATAGTAACATCATTGGCACAACTAGCCTTTCACTTTTGACAGCTTTCTTTCTGCTTTAAAGGGGTGGTAAAACACGATTTCACCTTTCTAACTTTAGCTAGTGTGTAATGTTCCTGTCTGAGCATAAACAACATCTGCAAAGTTACAAAGTTCAAAGTTTTAAGCAAATCGAGATATTTGCTTTTAAAGAAATCCATTTCTACGGACTACAGCAAATGGCTGGTAAGGACTACCCGACATTCCTCCAGGGTTGCTGACGTCCCTAACCCCGATATTTACACAAACCCCTCACAAACAAACCCCGTGAATATTAAATGGGTGGGGGGCATTTTATATTGTTGTGGAAAAGAGTTAACTAGGCGGTTAGCGAATCACAACACACTGTGCCAGCTAACCAATCAAAGCCCATTGCTATTTTTGAGGAACTGGCTTCATAGAACCCAGAAGCCATCAGACCGTTTTACAAGGAGGGACAGAGCAGTGTAGAATAAAGGTAAAATATATGAAATTTTGCATTTTTTTAAAAAAATGAAGCATGAACACGTTACAGTGCACTCCACAAACACTATCAAGCCTTCAACAAAACGTGTTTTACCACCCATTTAATGTTTTATTTAAAGTTTTGATTTTTAGTGACTTTTTATTTTTGATTTATTTTTATTTCTTTCTTTTATGTCACTTTATTTTACATTATTTTTATTCAAATTGTCCAGTGTATTGTTGCTAAGCAAATTTCAGTTTTCTAGAAATTATGAGAAGTAAAATAATAGGTCTTAAGGAACTGAGTGAAACCAAAAATAGCTGTGTGTGTGTGTGTGTGTGTGTGTGTGTGTGTGTGTGTGTGTGTGTGTGTGTGTGTGTGTGTGTGTGTGTGTGTGTGTGTGTGTGTGTGTGTGTGTGTGTGACTCAAACATAGAGGATTTGGATCATTTCCAGTTACTCAAAGATGGCTCAGCTCACCACACACTCTTAACAATTAGTTTAAATAATTTAAGTACTTTATTTGGTTGTTAGACACATTTGGCATTTGGTAGATGCACTTTTCCAGAACAACTGGCATTTAACCTCATTTTATACAAATGAGGGTTAAGGGCTTTACTCATGGGGCCAGAAGTGGCAGATTGGTGGACCTGGGATTTAAACTCACAACCGTCCGATCAGTAGTCCAACACCTTAACTGCTAATCTAACACATCCAATGGCAAGTACTTCAGTGGTCATCAAAAGTCCTTCCGTAAGACCTTTTGTACTTTTTTTGTTTTCCCTGCTGCTAATAGATAAACATTTTTCTGAGTGGAGTGATAAGTCATATATAATGTCCATGTTTAAATTGGTACACATTAAACTGCATATATTATAAGCTAATGTAATAACTACTTGGCACGATCACCTGATAATCATGTGGCACAATGAGATAAGAAATGTAGCACCTTGGACAGTTTTAGGCAAGCTTGAAAAATTGGGGTCTGAAACCAGATGTTCATCTTGATGTTGCATTTGGGAATAACATGCCTCAGAACTTACATGAACATTAAGCAAACTCGACACTTTCATACTCAGAAAAAATAAATAAATAATTTTAATCAAACATGAACAACTAATAAAAAATAATAAATAAATAAATAAATAGTCATCCAATAATACAATTGGTTGAAATGTATTATATTTGAAGATTGAGAGCATTTCACCTGCTTTTCACTTGGAAAATGGAAAATGTCCATATGGAATCTAATTCAAGATAAATCAGCTGAACAATATGAATCAATTAGCATTGAAACCAATCTTTCTTTTTTATTATTAACATAGAGTAATGCTTTGCATACATGGACCAATATTTGGAGTTTAATTTCTCAACCACTGAAAGCAGAACGAAAATTAATAAGGCAGTCAAAGCAAAAACACATCCTTCCTGTAGGGGGCGCATAGGCAAAGTTCCAGGCTCTCAAACGAAACAACAGGAGGAGGAGGGCGGCTGGATAGCGGTGAAGCGGTCCTCTCCAAGAGCGTAGGGAAAGCTCAATCGGCAATGAGGTGTCCTGGGGCAGCTGGATGTCGCTGTAAAAAATATAAGAACCATGACAAGCATTAGTCCCGTTTGGCACGTCCATTTTTCCCTCTACAGCCGCTGAGCCTTGCTTCCTGCTCTGCTTTCCTCCTGGAGGGTGAATGCTCCAGCGGCGCACCTGATTGGTCCGTGATTTTCGGCGGAGTTTCGGCCGCTCCGCCCCGCTCTCACTTGCCGCGGTGCTGGCCATGGTGCTGGAGATCGGGAGCTCGTGGTTAGTGCCGCTGGCCAAGGTGCTGAACCGCCGCCTTTTCCACTCTACCGCTTCAGGGTTGCCGATGCAGTGGGCGAAGAGCAGCTGTACATGTGTGTTTTATTGAACAGTTAACTTGTGACAAGTTACCATGTTATGGCCATGCTACTGTGCCAAAGCCAGAAGCTGTGAAAAAACATACATACAATATATGATGTAAAACAAGTTAAAACACTTTTTGTATATTCATCCCACAAAGGGCTGTGTCCAAGGTCCAAGGGTGTGTCCAAGGTCCAAGGGTGTGTCCAAGGTCCAAGACAACCAACTTTAAATAGTATAAATATGAATGTGTGCAGTTTCTGTCTTATCCATAAACTTGCTTCTCTAACAAGACGTTAATTAAAGAAGGAACTTTTTCACTACATGCTTTTGACTTCTTCCTTGTAAGTCGAGAAAAAAAAATCTTGTTTACATTATGTACATTTTTAACTGTGTATGTAGATTATGGCTAGTTACAGTACAATAATCTTCCTCTTACTGTATATGTTAAAGCTTTGACTCCTATTAAATATATCACTGCACCTCTGAATGCTTAATTATGATTATTTTCTAGTACCACATGTCTTGGATGGTGGGTAAGTCTTAATTCAATAAAAATTTGTTAGCACTGGTAATGCAAAATTCCAATTGCATTAGGGGCGATTAGTTATATCTGAGGTTTGATTACTGTTAATAGAAATTTTAGGAGTAGAGTGGCTGCCATACATGTGTAACTTCTATACAACATGCATCTGGTTATCCTTATGTGACAATCTCATCCAGTACAATAAAGAAACAAAGTGAAATTAATGCAGCAAAAAGAGAGAAATGAAATAAAACACAACAAAGACAGAAAGCAAGGAAGAAGGAAGCTGTGGAAAATAAACTAGAAGAAATGGGGAAACCTGCTCATGACAGTAACTGTAACTGAAAGGATAGACACATGGAGAAATACCATTTTTACTTTTTTAATTCTTCACCGTGTTCCCTAAAGAACTGTTTGTGAAAAGGTGGATGATATTTTTAATTGACAGAAATTAAAGTGTTTTAGAATCAATAGTGGTGTGAACTTTATTACAAATCAAATTTCCAAACCCACTTTAATTGAAACTGTGAAAGTCTTGTAGATATTTTAATTTTGTATTGGATTTATTTTTTTATCTAATGTTGGAGATGACTTTTAGATGCTTTTTATTTATGATTTATTTTGATTTATTTCATTTTTGTCAGTCATGTTACCTTTTTTTTTTTTAAAAAAAAATGCTTTTCCAGTGTATTATTGCTAAGCAAATTTCACTTCAGTTTTCTAGAAATCATGAGAAGTGAAATAACTTGTTAACAAAATTCTATCATTCTTTAATAACAGAAGACATTACATGTCTGTTTTATCAACTGAACAGACATCAGAGTGGGAATGATGATGGTAACACATGAAACATAGAGGAGCATATTAAAGGAATCTAAATGAGCTGCTTAATAAACCACAATCATAAAACTTGGTCTGCTGCAAAATCTATTAAACAAATGAATGGGATATTTACATTTACATACTTTTTCACATATTGACACGTTACAACCACAAACAAAAATGTATTTTATTAGGATTTTATGTGATAGACCAACTCAAAGTGGCACATAATTGTGAAGTGGAAGGAAAATGATAAATGGTCTCCAAATTTTATTTACAAATAAATATCTGAATAGTTTGGCATGCAATTTTATTCAACCCCACTGAGTCAATACTTTGTAGAACAAACCTTCCGCTGCAAGTCTTTTGGGATACGTCTCTACCAGCTTTGCCCATCTAGAGAGTGAAATTTTTACCCATTTATCTTTGCAAAATAGCTCAAGCTCAGTCAGATTGGATGGTGAGCATAAGCAAATTTCAAGTCTCGCCACAGATTCTCAATTGGATTTAGGTCTTGATTTGACTGGGCCATTCTAACACATGAATATGCTTTGGTCTAAACCACTCCATTGTAGTTCCGAGCCTTTGCTACGCTCCTGGAGAGGACCGCTTCACCTCTACCCTGCCACCCCCCTGAAGCCCCTTAATTAAAGGGAGGGGGGACTATTTACTTTTTTGCCTTTTTCTGGTTTTTGCACTACATTAAAATGTGGAGAAAATAAATACCACCTCGTTGTTCCTACATCCAATGAAGACCAGATGCTTTTTGGAAAAACATTACAAGAGCCCTTATCTAAAGCCTGTAGAGCTTGCATTGGATGCAATGGAGAAGAAATCATAACAGTTAGAGAAATTATGATTCACTTCCAATGTCTTATCAAAAGTTTCTGTGAGACAAAAGAAATGTCACTTCATTGTGGTTTCTTAGATGTTCTGACATTTTAAGGTAAATAACTTGTGCTGTATATTCATGATTACATTATGTAGGTTATTAACTGTCTATGTAGATTAGAGTATTATAGCTTTATAATTACTGTATGTGTTAATGCTTAATTTAAGGTTTCTTAAACTCATATTATGAAAGCACTATTCTGAAAATTTTCTGTCGTGCGAAATCCTCATTGGGTGTGAACACATTAAACTGAACAATGTTAACATGACCGACTTTTTTTCATGTAAGTGAAATCCGCTTGTGTTTTATTATAGCAATGGGGTTAAACATGGTTTATTTATGTTAGTTAACTTCAGTTAAAGGAAACTTTTTTTTGTACAGAATAACCATGTATATATTTATATGGTGCAGTCTTTATATATCTGTATTGTAGTTTATTATATTGTCTGTTTGCACTGTCTCTTTATGTCGATAGATTAATTAGTTCTGTGTTGTCTCATGTAGGTCGGTGTCTTTATGTAGCACCAGGGTCCTGGACAAACGTTTCATTTCACTGTGTACTGTATCAGATATTGTATTTGGTCACAATGACATTTAAAAGCCCCTCAACTTGACCTGATCGTATACCACACTTACATACTTATACATACAAGCACAGTTATCAGTGTGTCTAAGCTGGTGGTTGTGGATAAATTACACAAGTTTTTTTTTCCCCCAGAGGAGATTTTTTTTAAAGCTTAAGATGCACAATGGAGCGATTTAATATTTAGTAGAATCATGGTTTCTGTTACAGTGGAATTTTTCTCCAAACGAAAAAATATTCAAACTGTTTATGATAAAGCATCAAAAATCTACAAAGTATTTTCTATTGTATTCCATAGAAGCTCTATAGGCTCTTTTAAAAAGCATCTGGTCTGTATTGGATCATTGTGAAGAACTCGTGTGAATGTGAATTCCAGTTTGCGGAATGTGAATTCCAGTTAGCCAAAGATGTTCAATAGGATTCAGTAGGATGTAGTAACAAATAGCTTTTGGTGCGAAATGTTCTGCCCAGAAAGCTTGGTCTCGGTCACAGGGCAGAACATTTCACTCCAGAAACTATTTATTACTACATCCAATGCAGACCAGACGCTTTTTGGTAGAACGTTCCAAGAGCCCTTATCTAAAGTCTGTAGAGCTTTCATGGGATGTAATGGAAAAGAAATCATAACAGTTACAGAAACTATGATTCCCTTCCAAGATGTTATCAAAAGTTTCTGTGTGACAAAGAAATGTGGATTAAATAATAAATCACTTCATTGTGGTTTCTTAGATGTTCTGACATTTTAAGGTAATTAACCTGTGCTGTATATTCATGATTACATTATGTAGGTTATTAACTGTGTATGTAGACTAGAGTATTATAGATTTATAATCACTGTATGTGATTATGCTTAATTTCATGGTTTCTTTAACTCATATTATGAAAGCTCGATTCTGAACATTTTCTGCCGTGAGAAATCCTCATTGTGTGTTTCCTTTGTGCCACGAGTGTATGAGTGTTTGTCTACTCCAACATATAGAAAAATTTTACTGGGAAGACTGGGACTTGTGCTAGTGCTCAGGAAGAATCTAGTATAATACATAATTATGGAAAAACGAGTCAGAAGCTTAGTTTCAATTAAGACTGATTTTATTGATGGAAATTATAACAGATTATAATCTGAAAATGTCAAAAGATTTTGGTCACTTTGGGTGAGACTATAGAAACAATGGTATACACCACATTGGTAAGCTAAGCAGATTTCTTCTTGAGCAAAGTGAAGCCAAAGCGATCAATGCCAGTCCCATATCGTCCTTGGATTCCGATGCATTTCCCAGTTTCAACATCAACTTGAACTTCTGGTTGCAGCTGAGTAAGGCGCACTTTTGCATGGAACTCCCGGAAGCTGCTTGTCGTGAATTTGATGGCACCCAGATGTGTATCATCTTTATTTGGCCAAAGTGAAAGGGAGGTGAATTTCTCATCTTTCTCAAATGTAAACTCTTTCGGACTCCCATCAGGAACACCAAACTCTTTGGGCTCGTTATCAGTAAGCCACACCTTCACGGCTTTTATCTGAGAATCACCTTCCCAAACCTGGATCTTTTGCAACCAGGATCCAGTTTCCTTGCCAGTAAAAGTAAAAGGTTGTCCTCCCCTTCCACCAACTTGAACAATACTGGTCGCCATGTTCTTAACCTTGAGACAAACATTTCAAGATGGATGAAAATAGTTCTTCTGATAAATAGGCATGTTTAAGATGATTTGTAGCTAAGATAATAAAATGCCTGAAGCATGAGCTACTGCTGATATTATTTGCTGATTCGGCTCATTAAGCTTCATTAAACAACTGTATTATTACAGTAGATGTCTTTATGTATTGTAATGGCCAGATTAATGTTTTACAAAAGGATGCCATCCTCTGTGTTCTAATAATCTGTTCGATTACATCACCCACCTTCTATTAGCACCATATACAGTAAAAAGCACATGTGCTAGCATGTCAGTGTGAAACTTTTAGACATGTGTAAGTTCTGAGTTGTGTAATTGTGGAAAGCGTTATCATGTTTGATGCTGTCTTCCCTTTATGTATTTGTCACATTTTTAAATGTTTTCTATCTGTCTTTGATACGTTATGTATAAAGTGTGTTTCCTCTCCTCATGTCAACTCATACTGTACAGAACCTCACTCTGTGTCTGAGACCCCTATGTTACATATGTTACACCATCACTAACATTTAACTTTGGGATCAAGAGACTTGTTTTTTTTTTTTTTTTAATAAACACAGAAGTGGATGTTAACTGGCGTAATTCAGAACTCTGAGACCCTAAGATTTTATTGACATCATCATGTACAGAGTTGAGTTATGGACGTCTTGTGAGAATTTAATACTGAAATTTCATAAATCAAGGTGTAATGTGATAAAGTGGGATTAACACACTGACAAACCACACTGTAATAGAAAATGATCAGAATTAAGCTTTCATAATATGAGTTAAACATTATCATATACAGTTACTATAATGCTGTAATACTATAATCTACATACACAGTTAATAACCTACATAATGTCATCAAGAATAAACTGCACACTTACAAGGAACTGATGAAGCAGGTAGCAAGAAATGTCTTCTTAAAAAGACGTCTTGTGAAGGATGCAAGTTTGTGGATGAGACAGAAGCTTCGTGCTCTCGTATTTATACCAGATAAAAAGGGTGGTGCTGAGCCTTACATCACACTTCCAAGGAACAAGTGTGTGTGTGTTTATTTTGTCCACACTGTTACTTGGAAATCAGATTTCACAAGACTTTCACCCCTCAGTGCACAATGAAGTGGTTAATTCTTTTTTGAACGTTCATTTGTGTCACTGAACCTTGTGACGACATCTTAACACAGAATCATGGTTTCTGTAACAGATACAGTGGAATTTTTCTCCAACCTACAAAACTTTCATTCTGTTTATAATAAAGCATCAAAAATCTACAATGTCTTCTGTATTGCATCAGATCGAAGCTCTATAGGCTTTAGATCAAGGTTTTGGGAATGTTCTATCAAAAAGCGTCTGGTCTGCAAATCATTATCCTGCTTAAAAAAAAAAAAAATCACATTTCATCAATAAAATACAACCTGACCAACACCAATGTAGTAACAAAAAGATCCAGCCATGTTCATATGTGTAATTTAAAGTACCCTGATAGATGAGTTTGCCATCAGACTCCTACATCTTTACATTTTTAAATGCTGCTACAACTGCTTTTGCAGAACAAACAGACTGTATACTGGGTGGTGCTGTCTTTATATATCTGTATTGTAGTTTATTATATTGTCTGTTTGCAGTGTCTCTTTATGTCAATAGATTAATTAGTTCTGTGTTGTCTCATGTAGGTCGGTGTCTTTATGTAACACCAGGGTCCATGGTGATGTCAATAAAATCTTAGGGTCTTCACTTCTGTGTTAATAAATAAATAATTAAAAAAACAAGTCTGTTGATCAGTGATGATGTAACATAGGGGTCTCAGACACAGAGTGAGGTTCTGTACAGTAAAAGTTGACATGAGGAGAGGAAACACACTATCAAAGACAGATAGAAAACATTTAAAGACTTGGCAAATACATAAAGACAAGACAGCATCATACATGATAAAGCTTTCCACAGTAACACAACTCAGAACTTACACATGTCTAAAGTTTCACACGGACATGCTAGCACATGTGCTTTTTATATGGTGCTAAGAGGAAGTGGGTGACGTAATCGAACAGATTATTAGAACACAGAGGATGGCATCCTTTTGTAAAACATTAATATGTCCATTAGAATAGATAAAGACATCTAATAATACAGTTGTTTGGAAGAAGATCATTTCACACGTGATCAGTGTTGTTGAAGTTAGTGGAAATGGAGGAGATGATTTAAATTTTAATATCATTAAAAATGGAACCATGTTGAAAAAGATCAGGGTTTGGGTCTGTGAAACTACGGGGAAAGCCATGATGGTGTGGCTTACTGGTGGAAACAGTTTGATGTTCCTGCTGGGAATCTGCAAGAATTTACATTTGAAGAAGCATTTCGCCTCCCTTTAACTTTGGACAAATCAAGGGTGTGATGAAATTCAAGACAAGTCACTCCTGGGAGTTCTATGGAAGCGTGACAAATGGTAGGAAGGGATTATCATAATATAAACTAAAATCTGGAGATGAGGGTACGTCCAGTATACTTCAGAGTTTACTGAGGAGGAAATGAAGCTCAAAATCATAATTCTTTAAAAGGTCCAATATAATGAATCTCTAGTATTAAATAATTTGAATCAATAATGTTTGTGTTTGAGGTTTGCCCCACAACTTTAACAACATCTGCCAGGTATGACATGCTGTTGTTCTTAAGCTTAAAAATTGGCCAGTGAATACTCTGATTAAAAACAGTCAGGCATTATTTACACGTAGTAATGCTTTATGAAAAAGTAAGATTAAATAAATCTTGAAAAAAAAAACAAGAGTAAATCATGTGCAAGATCATTTTTAAAATAAAGTGCAAGTGGAATTCAATGAGATGAAAAAAACCTCGCTTTCATAATATGAGTTAAACATTATCATATACAGTAACTATAATGCTGTAATACTATAATCTACATACACAGTTAATAACCTACATAATGTCATCAATAATAAACTGCACACTTACAAGGAACCTTATCTCACATCTCTATGTAACAGGTGTGTGTGTAAACTGTCGGAACTGTCAAGAATTAATCTCTGTCACAGAAACTTTTGATAACATCTTTTAACGGAATCATAGTTTCCGTTACAGATCCTTTACAGTGGAATTTGTCTCCAACTGACAAAAAATTCATTCTGTTTATAATAAAGCATCAAAAATCTACAATGTCTTATCTGCATTAGATCATTATCCTGCTTTAAAAAACAATCACATTTCATCAATAAAACACAACCTGACCAACACCAATGTAGTAACAAAAAGATACAGCCATGTTCATATGTGTAATTTAAAGTACCCTGATAGATTTACATTTTTTTTTTACATTTTTAAATGCTGCTACAACAAACAGACTGTATACTGGGTGGTGTTATAGTTACCAAGTCCATGTCCTACAAGAACATCACTCCGAGAATACAAACTTTTACCAGCAAACTGGAATTCACATTCACATGAGTCCTTCACAATGACCCAATGCAGACCAGCTGCTTTTTGATAGAGCCTACAGAGCTTCTATGGAATACAATAGAAAAGCCTTTGTAGATTGTTGATGCTTTTTCATAAACAGACTGAATATTTAAAAAATTTGTAACTTTTTTTAACAGTTAAAAAATTCTGGGAAAACGTTACTGACTCACTATCCAACCTTATGGGGTGTCACATCCTGCTGTCTCCCTCCCTCTGTATATTAGGTGACATATCCATCATCGATTTAAACAGTACAAACAGTCATTTACTCCTAGTGGCACTAACTATCGCCAAGAAAACTATCCTCATGAACTGGAAATCATGGAAACCAAACACATTTCAACTTGTAAAATTTTACTAATAGAGTACATCTCCATGGAAAACTTGTCTACCTCCACTCAAAATAATACATCAGAATTACACCCTTCTTGGTTATCTCTCTTTAACTTCAAACAGTCATGAATACACTGACCTTCTTTGTCTGAAGCCATCCTCAATGATACACCATCAATAACCCCATCAATAATCACACATGATTGGGAGGAGGGGGGTCAGGAAGAGGCAGCTACACAGACTAATATCAAATCTAAATAAAATACTTATAAGATTACATTTAAATCTCTCTCTCTCTCTCTCTCTCTCTCTCTCTCTCTCTCTCTCTCTCTCTGTCACACACACACACACACACACACACACACACACACACACACACACACACACACACACATACACACTCACACACACACACACACACACACACACACACACACACACACACACACAAACACACACACACACACACACACACACACACACACACACACACACACACACACACAGCACTTGTCTCACTGTTTAAATGCATCACATATTAGATGAGGTGCACACACATTCATTTGGAGAATAATAAACAAAATGCATATATATAAAAGCACACACATAGGGTAAGTGTGGCGTTGGCGTGGCAGCCTGGGCTTTGCACTGGGCTGGTTCCATGCTACATGCCATGCTTTATTAATGCATTATACATTAGTGGACATAATGAATTTTTCATTATTATTATTATTATTATTATTATTATTATTATTATTATTATTATTATTATTATTATTACTTTTGATATTGTGACCTTCCTCATACCCCATTTTCCAATTTTTTTTTCTTGTTAAATTTATTTTGTGTATTTTTTTGTTTTGTGTGATATATATATATATATATATATATATATACCCTATATTCATTTTAAACCACTGGGGGAAAAAAACTTGTGTAATTTATCTACAACCACCAGCTTAGACACATTGATACCTGTGCTTGTATGTATAAGTATGTAAGTATGGTATATGATCAGGTCAAGTTGAGAGGCTTTTAAATGTCATTGTGACCAAATACAATTTCTGATACAGTACACAGTAAAATTAAAAGTTTGTCCAGGACCCTGGTGCTACATAAAGACACCGACCTACATGAGACAACACAGAACTAATTAATCTATTGACATAAAGAGACAGTGCAAACAGACAATATAATAAACTACAATACAGATATATAAAGACAGCACCACCCAGTATACAGTCTGTTTGTTCTGCAAAAACAGTTGTAGCAGCATTTAAAAATGTAAAGATGTAGGAGTCTGATGGCAAACTCATCTATCAGGGTACTTTAAATTACACATATGAACATGGCTGGATCTTTTTGTTACTACATTGGTGTTGGTCAGGTTGTGTTTTATTGATGAAATGTGATTTTTTTTAAGCAGGATAATGACCTAATGCAGACCAGATGCTTTTTGATAGAACATTCCCAAAACCCTGATATAAAGCCTATAGAGCTTCTGTCTAATGCAGAAGAGAAGACATTGTAGATTTTTATGCATTATTATAAACAGAAAGAATGTTTTGTAGGTTGGAGAAAAATGTAACTGTATCTGTTACAGAAACTATGATTCTGTGTTAAAATGTCATCACAAGGTTGAGTGACACAAAGGAATGTTCAATAAATAATAAACCACTTTATTGTGCACTGAGGGTTGAAAAGCTTGTGAAATCTGATTTCCAATTACCAGCGTGGACAAACAGACAAACAGACAAACACGCACACACCTGTTACTTAGAAGTGTGGTGTAAGTCTCAGAACCACCCTTTTTATCTGGTATAAAGACGAGAGTACGAAGCTTCTGTCTCATCCACAAACTTGCATCCTTCACAATGTGAAATTCTCATTAGTTGTGAACACATTATTATTGATAACATTATGTAGGTTATTAACTGTGAAACTATTTGAAACTAATTGAAACTAAGCTTCTGACCTGTTTTTTCCATAATTATGTATTATTCTAGATTCTTCCTGAGCACTACCTCAAGTCCCAGTCTTCCCAGTAAAATGTTTCTATATGTTGGAGTAGACAAACACTCATACACTACTTGAGCACATTTAAACTAATTCATATTATTATTTTGACATAAGTACATTTGTTCTATATTTCTACACTTTCTCCACTATAATTATTATCTATTCCTTTAGACTTTTTCCACTTTGGCCATAACATCTACTACATAACACACTGTTCCATAACGTACACATGCCAATATTAGTGACACATGTTACTGGTAGCTACTTAACCTTCTCCAAGTTCTCTGTAGCTGTTTAATATACAGTACAGGACACCTGGACATCACAGCCATGTGTACAGTATGTCCCCAAAGTCTTCCAGCAAAACTGAAGGTAAGCTGTTGTCTATAATATGTAGGATTACATTTCACTGTAACTAAGAGGCTTAAACCTGTTCCTGCATCTCAGTGCTCCGATCTCAATGAAGATCTCCTTGATGTGTTGGAGGTTGGAGTGGAAGATCTCGAACTTCCTGTAAAGAGCCCCGACTCTGAATGGGTGATTCTTTTGGTTGATTATTTTTCTCCCAATCTCTGTGCACATCCCTGTCCTTTGACAACAGGGTAATAAAACTGAACAGGAAAATAAAAGTGATGGCAAAGCATCGGGACGAGGATAGACTCAATAAATTAAACACACACAAGTTAAATGACGAGATCTCAATTCAAACACTTACAGGAAATCGTGTAACATCGCCTGGTTAGATTAAATGTAACATAAGTAAATTAAAATAACCTGACAAACTGATACTGTCAGCGCACTCATCCGAAGCTCACCTTCGCGGCGCACTCTGGTGACGTCATTCCCTGTCGCATGACTTTTATACTCGGCACTGCTATTTAAGCACGCCGTTTATGCTGGATTCTCGCCAGATGATCTCTCGTCACTACGTCGCTTTCTTGAGTCACTCCTGCCAGCCTCCGGTCCGGGTGTTATCTGTGCCTCGCGTTTTCTATTTCCGTGTGGATTTTCCCGTCTCGGATTACCTTTTTTCCCTGTCATTCCTTACGTGAGTTTTTCTCTGCTGCCGGTTGTTTTGGTTCCGTTTTTTGCGCTCCGGTTATTGACATTTCGGATTACCCTTTTTTCCTGTGTGGATTACTGCCCGTTTCTTATTGGATTATTTTTTTTTCCTCCAAGACTTTGCCTGGTTACATTCTGTGCATTTATGTTTTCATATATAGACATTTATTACTATCCTTTATGTTAATAAATTTTCTTTTTTTGGACCCTGACCTGCGTTTGGGTTCTCCTTCCCAGCACCCTCATCTGTGTCACTGATAGTATCATCTGGCGACTATAATGAACCCAGCAGGATCTCTGGAGATGCAGTCCCAGCTCGACTCCTTGTCCAAATCCTCCGCTGCGCATGAGCGCCAACTCAAGGAGATAGCCGCATCCACCAATGAGCACATTCGGCGCATGAGCATGCTCACCACGACACAGGCCTCCTCGCCCTTTACGAGGCCACCTGCCCAGCCCCCCCAACCCGTGGTTGAGCAGAACATAAACCCCATTCGGGAGCCACATCTGCCTCATCCCGAGCGTTTTTCTGGTGAGGCGGGACTTTGCCGTGCATTTTTGATGCAGTGCTCAGTGATCTTCGAGCTCCAACCCTCCTCCTTCCCTTCGGATCGGTCCAAGGTAGCATACGTTATCTCTTTGTTATCTGGGAAGGCCAAGATCTGGGCAACAGCAGAGTGGGAACGTCAGTCAGTCATCTGCTTCTCGTTCGATGCCTTTTCGGCTGAGCTGCGCAAGGTTTTCGACTCCACACTGCCTAAGATGGACGCCACTCGAGCCTTGTTCGAATCATCTCAGGGGTCCCGCTCAGTGGCTGAGTATGCTGTGGATTTCCGCATGGCAGCTGGGGACAGTGGCTGGAACCCCACGGCGCTCTACGACGCGTTTCTACCGCGGTTTGTCCCCCCAGGTGAAGGATGAACTCGCGGCCCGAGAACTCCCTCAAGAGCTTGACGACCTGGTTTGTCTGGCAACCAGGATCGATCGCCGTATCCAGGAACGAAGAGAGGAGGGTCGCCCAACCCGTTCCTGGCCTCCCAGAACCCCGAATGCCAAGCCCCCTGTCGAACCAGACAGGTCATATGGGCCTCCCAGAAACCCATATGTCAAGACCCGCTCGGAGTCTTACAGATCACACTCTCCTCCACCTCCACAGCCCATGGAGATAGGACGGCGTCTCCTGTCCGCAGCAGAGAAGGAGCGGCGCCGGGCCCACGACCTCTGTCTCTACTGTGGCAAGGCAGGACACTTTGCCTTCGCATGCCCAGCAAAAGACAGGGCTCGCCGTTGACGGAGGAGCCCGCGGCGAGCCTCTGGTGTTTAGCCTCCCCCAAGCCACTTCTCCGAGCCCGTTTCCAGATCAAGAGCCAGGAACATGATCTCGCGGTCTTCGTTGACTCTGGAGCTGACGCGGAGTTCCTTGATGAGGAGTTAGTGCGTCAGCTGGAGATCGAGACTGAACCTCTACCCGCCAGTCTCCAGGTACGGGCCCTGGATGGCCATATCCTTCACCGAGCTCGCTACCGCACCAAGCCCCTGCTGGTGTCCGTCACCAAGGAACACATGGAGTGGATCTCCTTCCTCGTTATCCCTTCGCCCCATGCACCAGTCATGTTTGGATTACCTTGGCTGCAGAAACATAACCCTCACCTGGATTGGTCCAGCGGCCGGGTCCTTGGTTGGGGGATCTACTGCCAGGCTCATTGCCTGACCACCTTGGCACCCCGCTTGTTATCAGTCAAGGAGGACCTGCCCCCCGATCTCTCTCTGGTGCCTGCTGAATACCATGATCTGGGACAAGTGTTCAGTAAAGCTTGTGCCACTTCCCTACCACCACACAGACCTTATGACTGTGCTATCGACCTCCTGCCAGGCACTGCCCCCCCCCCGGGGGCGCCTGTACCACCTATCCAAGCCGGAAAGGGAAGCCATGACCCAATATATACAGGAGTCCTTGGAGTCAGGCATTATCCGCCCGTCTTCATCCCCAGCCGGTGCAGGTTTTTTCTTTGTGGAGAAGAAGGATGGGACTCTACGACCCTGTATTGACTATCGGGGTCTGAACGCCATCACCATTAAAAATCGCTACCCGTTGCCTCTCATGGCCTCCGCTTTTGAGCTCCTTCAGGGGGCCACCATTTTCTCCAAGCTGGACCTTCGGAACGCCTATCACCTAGTCCGCATCCGTGAGGGCGACGAATGGAAGACCGCATTCAACACTCCCACTGGCCATTACGAGTACCGGGTGATGCCGTTTGGCCTCACCAATGCCCCAGCAGTATTCCAAGCACTGGTCAACGACGTTTTACGGGACATGTTAAACATATTTGTGTTTGTTTACTTGGACGACATCCTCATTTTTTCCCGCACACCTGAGGAACACATCCGTCACGTCCGTGCAGTGCTCCAGAGGCTTTTGCAGAACCAGTTATATGTCAAGGCTGAGAAATGTGATTTCCATGTCACGAAAACCACCTTCTTGGGTTTCATTCTGGCAGCAGGGAGTGTTCGGATGGATCCTGACAGAATCAAGGCTGTTCGGGACTGGCCCTGCCCTGGAACACGTAAGCAGCTCCAGCAGTTCTTGGGATTCGCTAATTTCTATCGGCGATTCATCCGGGGTTACAGCTCGGTTGCTGCACCCTTGCACCAGCTCACTTCTCCTCTTCAACCTTATTCTTGGGGGCCTCAAGCCGAGCAAGCCTTCAAGAAGCTGAAGCAGCTTTTTACCTCTGCCCCCATCCTCTCCTTGCCGGATTCCACGCGACAATTTGTGGTTGAGGTTGATGCATCTGATACCGGAGTTGGGGCCGTTTTGTCTCAAAGGGACGTCAAGGACAATAAACTTCACCCGTGTGCTTTCTTTTCACACCGTCTCTCCTCGTCTGAACGTAACTACACTATCGGCGAACGTGAGCTACTGGCAGTCAAACTCGCCCTGGAGGAATGGCGGCACTGGCTGGAGGGTGTGGAACTACCATTTCTGGTCTGGACTGACCATAAGAATCTTGAATATCTCCGGACTGCTTGGGCACTCTTTTTCGGCAGGTTTAACTTTGTGCTGTCTTATCGGCCGGGAACGAAGAATGGGAAGCCAGATGCTCTCTCTCGTCAGTTCTCCCCCGATCCCGTCGAGGCCGTTGCTGAACACATTCTTCCCCCCTCTGTCACTGTTCGGGCGCTTCGACTCGGGATAGAGAGAAGGGTTCAGCAAGCCGTGTCTAACCTGCCGGTCCCTACTGACTGTCCTGAAGGCAAACTTTATGTCCCTGACCAGCTCCATTCCCAAGTTCTTCAGTGGTGTCACAACTCTCGGCTTTTCTGTCATCCCGGTTTCCCTCGGACCCTATCGGTTCTCCAGCGTCGTTTCTGGTGGCCTTCGCTCAGACATGACGCACGGGAATTTGTCACTGCCTGCCCAGTATGTGCGCAACACAAGAGCTCTCGATCTCGCCCTGCCGGCCTCCTGCGGCCCCTGCCGATCCCTTGCAGACCTTGGTCCCACATCTCACTTGATTTCGTCACCGGCCTCCCTCTTTCTGATGGCTACTCCGCTATCCTCTCGGTGGTCGATCGCTTTTCCAAGCTCGTCCATTTTGTCCCCCTGACCAAACTCCCTTCAGCCAAGGAAACGGCGTTGCTCCTCCTCCAACACGTTTTCCGGCTCCATGGCATTCCCCGGAATATAGTCTCGGACAGGGGACCCCAGTTCACCTCCAATTTTTGGAAGGAATTCTGCCAGCTCTTAGGCGTCTCCATTAGCCTCTCCTCTGGGTTTCACCCCCAGTCCAATGGGCAGACGGAACGGCTCAACCAGGAGCTGGAGACGGGGCTCCGTCTCCTCTGTGCCGAGGATCATTCGTCTTGGGCCTCCAACCTTGTTTGGGTCGAGTATGCCCATAACTCTCTGCCTACTGCTGCCACGGGTCTTTCCCCTTTTCAGGCTGCCTATGGCTATCAGCCCCCATTATTCTCCACACAGGAGCTAGAAGCCTCAGTTCCCTCAGCCTTGGCCCTTGTGAGGCGCTGTCGTCGAGTCTGGAGAAGAGCCTGCCTTGCCTTGCTGAGATCTTCCCGGAGTTATGCTCGCTGGGCCAACCGCAGACGCCGCCCCGCTCCTCCTTACTGTGTCGGGCAACGGGTGTGGCTTTCCACCAAAGACCTCCCGTTGAAGATTGCATGCAGGAAGCTGGCTCCCCGTTTCATTGGACCGTTCCCTATATCTAAGGTTATCAATCCAGCTGCGGTCCGGCTCAAGCTGCCCAGAGTGTTTCGCATCCACCCCACCTTTCACGTTTCCAGGCTGAAACCTGTCCAGGCCTGTGCACTGGTTCCCTCCACCAGACCCCCTCCTCCAGCCCGGGTCATTGATGGCGGCCCTGCGTTTACTGTCCGTCGGCTCCTGCGCTCCAGACGCCGTGGGAGGGGTCTACAGTACCTGGTGGACTGGGAGGGGTACGGCCCTGAGGAACGCTCCTGGGTTCCGGCACGCCACATCTTGGACCCAGACCTCCTCTCCCAGTTCCATCGTGACCACCCCGACCAGCCTGGTGGGACGTCGTGAGACGCCCCGTGGAGGGGGGGTACTGTCAGCGCACTCATCCGAAGCTCACCTTCGCGGCGCACTCTGGTGACGTCATTCCCTGTCGCATGACTTTTATACTCGGCACTGCTATTTAAGCACGCCGTTTATGCTGGATTCTCGCCAGATGATCTCTCGTCACTACGTCGCTTTCTTGAGTCACTCCTGCCAGCCTCCGGTCCGGGTGTTATCTGTGCCTCGCGTTTTCTATTTCCGTGTGGATTTTCCCGTCTCGGATTACCTTTTTTCCCTGTCATTCCTTACGTGAGTTTTTCTCTGCTGCCGGTTGTTTTTGGTTCCGTTTTTTGCGCTCCGGTTATTGACATTTCGGATTACCCTTTTTTCCTGTGTGGATTACTGCCCGTTTCTTATTGGATTATTTTTTTTTCCTCCAAGACTTTGCCTGGTTACATTCTGTGCATTTATGTTTTCATATATAGACATTTATTACTATCCTTTATGTTAATAAATTTTCTTTTTTTGGACCCTGACCTGCGTTTGGGTTCTCCTTCCCAGCACCCTCATCTGTGTCACTGATAGATACATCTGAAAATAAAACTTATATCTAAGTTTTTTTGTGATCTAAAGCCTATAGAGCTTCTATTGAGTGCAATAGAGAAGACAATGACAAGACAGACTTTTGATGTTCTATAATACACAGACAAAGTTTTGTCGGTTGGAGAAACAATCCAGCGTAACAGTTACAGAAACCATTCCATGCCAAGGTGTCATCAAAAGTTTCTGAGACACAGATTAATTCTGGGATTAATTATAAACACCTAGGGGAAAATGTTTCTCCAATCGGAATTTCTGCTAACAGAACACACACACACACACACACACACACAATTTCTGCTAACACAGCGTTATTAACAGTGTATGTAGATTACTGTGTATGTAGATTATAGTATTACAGCATTATAGTTACTGTAAATGATAATGTTTAACTCATATAATGAAAGCTTAATTCTGATCATTTTCTATTACAGTGTGGTTTGTCAGTGCGTTAATCATTAATAAATAAAATGTGTTAGTACTGTTAAAGTAAATTGGTGTGGTATTAAAGTTGATAACTTCTTACTTCTGAGGTGTGAATACTGTAATGTGAAATCCTCATTAGGTGTGAACACATTAACTGAACAATGTTAACAATGACTGGTTTTATTTTATTTAATGTCATTGAATTCCGCTTGTATTTTATTATAGTAATGGACTTGTACATGATTTATTCATATTACTTCTGATCTTACCGATGTTGTGTATCCCACTGTTCCTGATGTGATACCCAAAGTGGCTGTTGGAGAAATTAAATCCATGTCCTACCAGCATAAAGATATAAATTAATTATTGGTGTTGAGGGTACATATGCTTCAGAGACCAGTGCAGAGAAAATGGAGCTCATTGTGTTCATCAGTTTTTGTGGAACACTTTGGGGACTTACTGTACACATGGCTGTGATGTCCAGGTGTCCTGTACTGTATATTAAACAGCTACAGGGAACTTGGAGAAGGTTAAGTAGCTACCAGTAACATGTGTCACTAATATTGACATGTGTACGTTATGGAACAGTGTGTTATGTAGTAGATGTTATGGCCAAAGTGGACAAAGGCTAAAGGAATAGATAATAATTATAGTGGACAAAGTGTAGAAATATAGAACAAATGTATTTAAGTCAAAATAATAATATGAATTAGTTTAAATGTGCTCAAGTAGTGTATGAGTGTTTGTCTACTCCAACATATAGAAACATTTTAGTGGGAAGACTGGGACTTGTGGTAGTGCTCAGGAAGAATCTAGAATAATACATAATTATGGAAAAAACAAGTCAGAAGCTTAGTTTCAATTAAGACTGATTTTATTGATGGAAATTATAACAGATTATAATCTGAAAATGTCAAAAGATTTTGGTCACTTTGGGTGAGATTATAGAAATGGTGGTATACACCACATTGGTAAGCTAAGCAGAATTCTTCTTGAGCAAAATGAAGCCAAAGCGATCAATGCCAGTCCCATATCGTCCTTGGATTCCGATGCATTTCCCAGTTTCAACATCAACTTGAACTTCTGGTTGCAGCTGAGTAAGGCGCACTTTTGCATGGAACTCCCGGAAGCTGCTTGTCGTGAATTTGATGGCACCCAGATGTGTATCATCTTCATTTGGCCAAAGTGAAAGGGAGGTGAATTTCTCATCTTTCTCAAATGTAAACTCTTTCGGACTCCCATCAGGAACACCAAACTCTTTGGGCTCGTTATCAGTAAGCCACACCTTCACAGCTTTTATCTGAGAATCACCTTCCCAAACCTGGATCTTTTTCAACCAGTATCCAGTTTCCTTGCCAGAAAAATTGAAAGGTTTTCCTCCCATTCCACCAACTTGAACAATACTGACCATCTTGTTCTTAACCTTAAAAAGACAAACATTTCAAGATGGATGAAAATAGTTCAGTAGCATGAGCTACTGCTGATATTATTTGCTGATTCAGCTCATTAAGCTTCATTAAACAACTGTATTATTAGATGTCTTTTTGTACGCTAATGGCCAGATTAATGTTTTACAAAAGGATGCCATCCTCTGTGTTCTAATAATCTGTTCGATTACATCACCCACCTTCTATTAGCACCATATACAGTAAAAAGCACATGAGCTAGCATGTCAGTGTGAAACTTTTAGACATGTGTAAGTTCTGAGTTGTGTTATTGTGGAAAGCGTTATCATGTTTGATGCTGTCTTCCCTTTATGTATTTGGCACATTTTTAAATGTTTTCTATCTGTCTTTGCTACGTGGTGTTTAAAGTGTGTTTCCTCTCCTCATGTCAACTCATACTGTACAGAACCTCACTCTGTGTCTGAGACCCCTATGTTACATATGTTACACCATCACTAACATTTAACTTTGGGATCAACAGACTTTTTTTTTTTTTTTAATAAAAAGAAGTGGATGTTAACTGGCATAATTCAGAACAATGAGACCAAAAGATTTTATTGACATCATCATGTACAGAGTTGAGTTATGGACGTCTTGTGAGAATTTATTAGTGAAATTTCATCAGTATTCAGTATAAAATATAAACTAATAAACAAGGTGTAATGTGATAAAGTGGAGTCCTACAGAGCTTCATGTCTCTTATACCACACCAATTTACTTTACCAGTACTAACACATTTTATTTATTAATGATTAACGCACTGACAAACCACACTGTAATAGAAAATGATCAGAATTAAGCTTTCATAATATGAGTTAAACATTATCATATACAGTAACTATAATGCTGTAATACTATAATCTACATACACAGTAATCTACATACACAGTTAATAACCTACATAATGTCATCAAGAATAATCTGCATACTTACAAGGAACTGATGAAGCAGGTAGCAAGAAATGTCTTCTTTAAAAGACGTCTTGTGAAGGATGCAAGTTTGTGGATGAGACAGAAGCTTCATGCTCTCGTATTTATACCAGATAAAGAGGGTGGTCCTAGGACCTTACACCACACTTCCAAGGAACAAGTGTGTGTGTGTGTTTATTGAGTCCATGCTGTTAGTTGGAAATCAGATTACACAAGACTTTCACCCCTCAGTGCACAATAATGTTTAATATTTAATGAACATTCCTTTGTGTCACTCAACCTTGTGATGACATCTTAACACGGAATCATGTTTTCTGTAACAGATAGAGTTAAATTTTTCTCCAACCTACAAAACTTTCATTCTGATTCCATCCATGTTCATATGTGTAATTTAAAGTACCCTGATAGATGAGTTTGCCATCAGACACCTTATCTACAGAGAACTTGGATAAGGTTAAGTAGCCACCAGTAATATGTGCCATGGGACTAGAAGCGGTCCTTTCCAAGGTTTTAAAACTCGAACAGCTAAACTGTTTAGTGGTAGTGCTCAGGAAGAATTTTGAATAATAAATAATTATGGAAAAAACAAGGCAAAAGCTTAGATTCAATTGAAACTGATTTTATTGATGGGAATCATAACATTATAATCTTCTGTAAATGTAAAAAGAAAAGAATCAAGTCCAGATATTAGACAAATCTACAGTCAAACTAAATATAAAAAAAAAACATGAAATGAGATGCTTTATTTATTACTCTAAATGTTTTGTAAAGATTTATTTTATTAATTAACAAAATGTGGTTTTGCACAATTTGAAGACCAGCAGAATAATTCAAATCACTGTTTTCTTTGGTTTACAGATTTTGAAAAAAATCAACTAAAAAAATCACCCATTCCACTAAATGCAGGATAAACATGTACATGCAAGATCATATAAGTCACAGCTGGACTCTAGTGTTCCATACACACAGCTCCAGTCAGCAAGAACTTTACTGAGATACTGAGTACAGTGATACTTAATGCACTAAATATGTTCCATTCATCTGTAACATTGATTATTAAATCTGAGTAAACATTTTGTAGTTAAACTTTTATAGTTTAGAATTCAAAGCTTGTTAGGCTGCATCAAGCTATTTGTTTGATTCATTCACAACCACGTTTCCATCAGAGTAAGCGACACCCTTGTAGGTTCCACTGGTTTTATACTCCAGCACACCGCCATTATAGCAGGTAATCTTCATGATGCCAGTGAATGGGAGATCAACTGTAGCCTGGCCAAGTGTGATGTCCACATCCATGGTTTTACCTGGAGGAACTTTAACAGGAAATGAGAAGAGCTCCATTTTCTCTGTACTGGTCTCTGAAGCATATGTATCTTCAACACCAAGAGTTAGTCCAAATCCTAATTTCTTTCCTGCAAGACATGGAATTCCTGCATTTATTTCTAGGCTGACTGTGAATTCAATTTTTCCCGTAACAGACCAGGAGGATACTTGGGTGATTTTTTTGGAGGTCTCAATTGTAAATTCTTGAGTTACAGAAGTGTTGTTCTGGTAGGACATGGATTTGATTTCTCCAACAGCCACTTTGGGATTCACATCATGAATGGTGGGATACACAACATTGCTAAGCTTAGCAGACTTGATGGTGTTGATGAACATGAAGCCTAAGCGATCAATGTCCCACCCTGAATGTCCTTTGATCCCCAAGCAGATCCCAGAAGCAACATCAACTGGAACTTCTGGTTTTAGACTTTTAGTTTCCAAGCTTGCATAGAACTCTCGGGAGTGATTTGTCTTGAATTTGATTGCACCCAGACGTGAACCATTTTTAATTGGCCAAAGTGAAAGGGAGGTGAAATGCTCTCCATCTTCAAATGTAAACTCTTTCAGAATCCCATCAGGCTTACCAAACTGCTCAGACCGGCCATCAGTAAACCACACCTTCACGGCTCTTAATGTGTAGGTACCTTCCCAAACCTGGATCGTTTTCAGCATGCTTCCATTTTCAGTGCCATTAAAATCGAAGGGACCTCCTCCCTGACCACCGACTTCAACAACATTTGCCAGGTATGACATGCTGTTCTTTTTGAGCCTAAAAAAAAACAAAGATGTCTAAGGAATTAACCTGATAAAAAGTTTTTATGAAAATATTTTGGTTAAGATCAAATCAAAGGAAGCATCAGCTACTGCTGATTATTTACTGCTTCAGCTCATAAATCTTTATCAACCATTTGTATCATTAGATGTTGTTTATCTTTTTTTTTTCATTTATTTTATCAGGTGACTTTATGCTTGTTAATAACCAGTGCATAGAGTTTGATTAAAAAAAAAAACATTCATTATTTATATTTATACATGGTTATTCTTTCCAAAAAAGTTTCCTTTAACTGAAGTTAACTAACATGAATAAACCATGTTTAACTCCATTGCTATAATAAAACACAGTTCAATCAGTTCACAGTTAAATAAAAATCAGTTAGTGTTCACACCCAAGGAGGATTTTGTACGACAGAAAATGTTCACAATCGATCTTTCATACAGTAATTATAAAGCTATAGTACTCTAATCAGGGTTCTTACAAATTTTTACCAGTAAAATTCCATGACTAAATAAATATTCATGAACTAATATTTCATGAAATGTCTATGTATACATGTAAATAAGAAGAAAATCCATGTTACACCCAACAGATTTTTACTAAAATAAATGACAAGCTTTGTAGTGTAGAATACAGAAAATAACATTTATTTAAATAATGCTTGCACAGTAACAAAGTTTCATAACATAATACATTAAACCCTGAGAACCGCTTAGAAATGGATTAACGTACTGTAATCCATGGAGATAATTAACATTAATCAAGGGGAAGCAACAATGTTTAACTAAAATATAAATAAAAGTGTCCAACAACACTGTCTTTAACTTTATCTGCCATAAATTAACCTCACTTAATAACGGTCTTTAACAAGTTAACTTATTTGATTTCTATGTCGTGTCAAAACAATCAACACCATTTATTTTTTTCATTTCTGAAAGCTTCTCATCAATCTGTTTTGCAATTTTGAGCAGAGATGCTTTATTTTCTTATCTTAGCCATCTCCTTTTTTTCAAATCTTCCAGCTCATCGATGAAAGCCTTCCTTTTCAATTCAACAGCTCTTTGTTGGTTCTTTCTTTCTCTTCTCTTCATCCAGGTACCCATGGTACTTCTGCCTGGCTCCTGCAGCTAAAAGGAGCAGCTCCTTTGTGATTTCTACCTTGGTTACGCCCCCTACAGATCTGACATGGTCAACAACGAGCCTCTGAGTCACCAGAGATTAATTCATTGTTGATTGAAAAACCTCTTTTGACGCTTGCCTGATCATGTAATAAGACAAGAAGAATCTTCACCACATTCCACACTCTGGAAAGTGATGGTTTTGTTCCCATTGTCTCATACAGCATGGTGTCCACTCGAGCGGTTTTGGGGTCAAATTCCCTGAATTTAACCTGAAGAGCAGCTAAATCACAAAACTTTCTAAACTCTCTAAGGATATCGTTGCACCCTGCCTCATTTACATGTTTAGCTTCAACAAGTATGTGCAACATCCTTCTCATTTGAGTTAGGCAGAGTTCCTTACTTTCAACCATGCGTCTCGGGTCAAGGTACTGCATGCTTCTCACTAACGAGTGATGCACTGAAGCCTTTTTCAGCAACTTCTCAAGGAGTGTGATCAAGAGTTTCTTGCAGTCCATCTTAATCTCTAGTCTCTGCCTATTTGAAATTTTTTTGGAAGACTTGAGTTGCGTCAGGGTTGCTTCTGCCACCCTGCAAACTCAGTATCAATCTGAGAACTGTCCTTGAGCAGACTGCTGTCTTGAACAGGGACATGGAAGAGCTTTAGAGTGGATGTGACCTCTTCCAGATGCATTTCCTTCAGAAATCATCCCATGATGCCTGTGAAAAAGTAAAAAGAAGTGATTGTATTCTTCAGTTTGATAAGTTAATTTGCAAATTTACGAGCCAAATTAAATTTACAAATGTATCTTTTGAGCTAAAAACAACTGATACTTTTACTTATTTAACCATCAATTAATTTATTAAACTACAAGAATAAACATTACATGAACTGTTAGCTAAAAACAAACCAATAAATTGGTCTAAACAGTAATAATAAAATAATAAACATGTTACTTTAACTTTCAATCTCATATACTGTATAATAACAACAAGTGATTGTGCTTGTGCCTCCCTCAGTTAATCTTCTTCTTCTTCTTCTTCTTCTTCTTCTTCTTCTTCTTCTTCTTCTTCTTCTTCTTCTTCTTCTTCTCCTTCTTCTTCTTTTGGCTTTTCCCTTTAGGGGTCGCTACCGCGAATCATCTCTCCTCACCTATCCCTATCTTCTGCATCCTCAACACTTGCACACACTACTGTAGCTTCATATCCTCATTAATTACATCCATATACCTCCTCTTTGGCCTTCCTCTTTGGCTCCTGCCTGGCAGCTCCATATCCAACATTCTCACTTTCCCTCCTCTGAACATGTCCAAACCATCTTAATCTGGCCTCTCTAACTTTGTCTCCCAAACGTCCAACATGGGCTGTCCCTCTGATGTACTCGTTCCTAATCCTCCCTCAGTTAATGTGGTGGCAAAAAAAATAACCTTTGCGGTTTGGTCAGTAGGTGATGCTCAATTTTATTAGCTTTAATAAAATGCGTCTCTAAACAGAGATTCCACTGCCCTGCATATGACATTTCTAAACACAAAAACATGCTATTTTTAAACTATTTAAACATATTCAAATTCTTGCTCTAGATTTTATTTTTGCATGAGTTTCTGAATGTTTGTACTGCAGTATAATTACATAAGTATATAAACATTATAAGCAATCACACTATTTTTGTTTATCCTTACCTTTAATCAGTTTGTACATATCACCAGAGAGAAACGGCAGCATTGGTTGGTCAGTCTGATACACGGTGAGGAAGAGGTTGATTTCTCTCACAATGCTGTTGAATATTCCCACTTTCACAGTCAAGAGGGGATCAGCAAAGTGCATCTTCATCTCTTCAAATTACTTTACTTTTGGATTGGGTAGTTCACCTCTCTCCACCATCTCGATGTATTGTTTGACGTGTGGCCGGAGTATCAATCATCTTTCAGAAATGTTGACATTCTCAAACCACCAGTGCTTACAAAATGTAGTAATGGGAGTTTTACAACTGGTTGCTGTCATGAAATCTCATAAAAGAGCATAACATAGATGCTTTGCTTCTATATACATCTGCCAAAGTCAGTTTCTTAAAATAAGCAAAGCCGCATGCAAAGCTGGCCGCTATCTTGCCATCTGGGAACATAGTCTGAAAAATCTGGCCTGTGTCTTCACAAGACTTGTAGGAATGTGCGAATTAGCCACCTTTAGCGCCCACAGTACCTCTGCAGTTAGGGTTTCTGAAACTGTGTTACCTCACACAGAGAACGTCACGATACGGATCGTGCGAACGTAAACTATTGTAATTTAACCAATATTATCAACTATATTCGAATATACAGAGATTGTGAAACAATTGTTCCATGACTTTCCAAAACTCTCTGGGTTAATTTATTTTTCCAAAACTTTTCCAGGCCTGGAAATTGTCATTTTAAAATTCCATGACTTTTCCAGGTTTTTCATGACCGTACGAACCCTGTCTAATCTACATACACAGTTAATAACCTACATAATGTAATCAAGAATATACAGCACAGGTTAATTACCTTAAAATGTCCACAATGAAGTGATTTATTTTTATATTACACAATGAAGTGAGTTATTATTTAATCCACATTTCTTTGTCTCACAGAAACTTTTGATAACATCTTGGAAAGGAATCATAGTTTCTGTAACTGTTAAGATGAAATTTTTCTCCTACTGAAAAAATTTCAATCTGTTTAAAATATAGCATCAAACAATCATTACACTCCAAGTTAGCAGAGGGTGCCATCCTTGGTGTTCTAATCACCTACTTGGTTACTTCACCCAATTCCTGTTTGCATATAAAAAAGCAGATGGACCAGAGAGTCAGTGTGGTTTTTTTTTAGTTTGCTTGACGTTTGTATAAGTCCTGAGTCATGTTTTTTTCTGTAAAACATGAAAATCAGCATTTCAGTAATTCAGTTCCAAAAAAATATCCATCATTCTGAGCAGCCTGAAGGAATCTGGTGGATTTTGCTCAAAAGATTGACAATTTATGATCATGGGATTATTTTTGATTGACATCAATGGGCATTTTAGCCAATTTGAGCTTCTGTATCAGAAAAATGTCATAACTCAACTTTCCAGCATGATATGATACCTTATTCATGGGTCTATGACAAACGGTGCAGGACTAGTTATGAGACAATTTTTTTACGTAATAATAATAATAATAATAATAATAATAATAATAATAATAATAATAATAATAATAATAATAATAATAATAGGCACATGAGACAGTAATAGTGTGTTTTGCTTCACAAGCAAGACTAATTAATCAACAAGGTCTTACTGGATGCAGGAAAGGAAGTGGATTAGCGCAATACAGTACTGCACTTAGATTAGATTAAACTGGTTTAGATTAAGCCTTTTTACAAAGTCCATGTACAGAACCAAAGAAATTCACTTAGCATCTAACTGATCATTAATGTACCATGAACTACTATACACAAATCTCGTATATGAAAGTAACTATACATTTTGCCTCCTCATAAAACATTTTGTAATGATGGAGCATCCTACAGAGCATCTTACATTTAGATGGACAAGGTGAAAGATTTACATCCATAGTGATTACATACCTTGGTTGAATAAGGGCTGAATCCGACGTGGATTTCCTCAGATTGCTGTCTTAATACTGAAAGCAAAAGAGTTCAAGACACTGCAGCAGCACAGAGAGTACACACAAAATAATCAATATGTAACCTGATTCCAGTGATGTACTTCCGTTTTCTTGCCGGAGTACAGTGATACATTATGCACTATATATTTTTCATGCATCTCTAACATTGATAATTAAACATGATTAGATATGAGTACACATATTGTGGTTAACATTTTGTGGGTGAAATGTTTATAGAATGTAATTTAAAGCTTGTTAGACTGCTAAAATCTTTTTATTTTTCATTAACAACCACTTTTACACCAGAGCTTACTCTGGCTTACTCTGGTGTAAAAGTGGTTGTTAATGAAAAATAAGCAACACCCTTGTAGATTCCACTGGTTTTAAGCTCCAGCACGGCGTCATTACAGCAGGTAATCTTGATGAGGCCAGTAAATGAGAGCTTGACTTTAGCTTCACTAATTATGATGTACACATTCACGGTTTTACGTGGAGGAACTTTAAGAGGAAATGAGATGATCTCTGTTTTCTCTTTAGTGGTCTCTGAAGCATATGTACCCTCAACTCCAACTTTAAATTGATATGCATTACTGCCTTTCACAAGAATTGGAATTCCAGCTTCTATGTTCAGGTTGACTGATAATTCTAATCTGACATTAACAGACCAGGAGGATTTTTGTATGATTTTTTTGGAGGTCTCAATTGTGTAGCCTTGAGGTACAGAAGTGTTTTTCTTGTAGGCCATGGATTTAATTACTTCTTCGGAGACTTTGGGTTTCATACCCAAAGTTTTGGTGTTATACACAACATCGGTAAGCTCAGCAGACTTGATGGTGTTGATGAACATAAAGCCTAAGGAAAATAAAAGTTTATTTACTTTTCCTCTGATTCCCACAAAGACCCCAGAAGCCACATCCACATCAACTTCACCTTCTGATTTTCATTCCTGCATAGAATTTGCGGGAGAGATTTGTCTGAAATTTAATTCCACTGTTTTGTATCTTTATCTGGCCAAAGTGAAAGGGAGGTGAAATACTCTCATCTTTAAATGTAAACTTAGACCGATGCCCACTAGATTAACCATGATGTTTTGACTTTCCACCAGTAAGCCACATCTTAATGTCTTTCACCTTCCTGTCACGACCCAAACATACAGTAGATCTTTCTCAAGGTGCTTCCAGATTTACTGTCTTCAAAACTAAAGGCTGTTCCTTCTTTCCCTCCGACTTCATCAGTTTCTGCAAGGTACGACATGATCTTGCTCTTAAACTTCAGACAATCGATCAAAAAAGACAATCACTCTCTCTCACTCACTCATTTTCTACCGCTTATCCGAACTACCTCGGGTCACGGGGAGCCTCTCAGGCGTCTTTGGGCATCAAGGCAGGATACACCCTGGATGGAGTGCCAACCCATCGCAGGGCACACACACACTCTCTCATTCACTCACACACTCACACACTCCGGACAATTTTCCAGAGATGCCAATCAACCTACCATGCATGTCTTTGGACCGGAGGAGGAAACCGGAGTACCCGGAGGAAACCCCAGAGGCATGCATGGTCGGTTGATTGGCATCTCTGGAAAATTGTCCGTAGTGTGTGATTGCGTGACTGAATGAGAGTGTGTGTGTGTCCAGCGATGGTTTGGCACTCCGTCCATGGTGTATCCTGCCTTGATGCCCGATGACGCCCCGTGACCCGAGGTAGTTCGGATAAGTTGTAGAAGATGAATGAATGAATGAATAAATTGTGAAGAAGAGATCCAGAATTAAGCTGGTTCAACAAAAGGACAAACAGAAACTGTACCTAGATTGTTGGATAAAGACCAATTTTGCTGATCATAGAATTGCTATAAGTTTTCTTTATCTTTTTTATGAGCATTTGTAATTTTTTGTATACTCAAGAAATGATATAATGTTCAGCAGCAGGTTTAAATGTCAAGACAGTGAGTAAAATCGTGATCTGAAATCACAAGGTTTCATAATATGTAACCAGAGCTTAAGCACACACACACAGTAAGCAGTGGCAAATATGTTTGAGAACCCTGACAAGATGGTATTGGGAAAAATAATGTTGTTGGGAAGCATAACAGGATGTTGTTGTAAAAAAAATAATGTTATAGAGAAGCATAATGACGTTAAGAAACATACTAATAAATGGTATAAAAAGGGTTTTAGAACCGGTTATTAGTGTGCATTTAACTAGAGGCAAGCTTAGTGTGTTATACTCAGTTATTGCTAATAGTGTGTGCATCAGGGAACAAACACAAGCTTACACTTGGAGAGTATTTTACTTCACACATATTACACACATTTATCTGTATTACATTACTTTTAATAAAAACAAGGCCTCCCATTGTGATGACCCTGAAAAGACAAGAAGGTCTAAATCTGACTCCATTATCTAAAGATTCAAACAATAGATTAGGTAGAAGAACTTGAAGAGGATCCTTTGTTAGAAGACTGAGGGACTTTGAAGGACACCTGCTTTCAAGGTAAGACCAGCTCTGATAGTTGATCTTGTGTTTTCAAAACTAACCCGGGCAATCTAGAACACATTCCTTAGTAGGATTGTGGAAGGGTTTCCTACGCAATCCGAAAACAAGTGTCACTAAGGGACGTACGGCAGCATAAATTACTTCAGTGTGCATGAGCATGTGTGCTTAATAAAAAGCTGGAAAGTGGAAGTAAATTAAAGCTCTGTTGTTAGGGAGTCTGTTAAAGAGGCATGTTTAAAACCAGTCATTCATTATTTATACATGGTAATGCTTTACAATAAGTTTTCCTTAATTTAAAGAGGCTACACAATAGCCAATCAGAAAATAGCACTATTGTAATGCAGCAACCAATGAAAAAAAAGCATATCCTGGAATTGTTCACCATCAACCTTGTTCACCCACAGAGAAAGCCACTGGAGCTGTGAGTATCACTTTGAGCACAGAATAAGTCATGATCTCCTGTTTTAATGTTACATCAAATTCACAACTTGTTTGATACAAACAATGACATTTTGACTGCTGTTAGAGACCTTTCCCAGATAATCAGCATCAGCTTTTCATGAGTTTCTATAACTTGAAATAGTGTATGAGTGTTTGTTTACTCCAGCAATGTACTAACATTTTACTGGGAAGACTGGGACTAGAAACAGACCTTTGCAAGGTTATAAAACTCGAACAAGAAAACTGTTTAGTGGTAGTGCTCAGGAAGAATCTAGAATAATACATAATTATGGAAAAAACAAGACAGAAGCTTAGTTTTGATTTAAACTGGTTTTATTGATGGGAATCATAACATTATAATCTTCTGTAAATGTAAAAAGAAAAGAATCAAGTCCAGTTATTACACAAAGCTAAAGTCAAACTAAATATAAAAAAAAACATGAATTGAGATGCTTTATTTATCACTCAAAACGTTTTGTAAAGATTTATTTTATTAATCAAAAAAATGTGGCTTTGCACCATTTGCAGAATGGTGACCAGACCAGCAGAATAAAACAAATCACTGTTTTCTTTGGTTTTCAGATTTTGAAAAAATCAACTAAAAAAAAAAATCACCCATTCCACTAAATGCAGGATAAACATAAAATGCAAGATCATATAAGTCACAGCTGGACTCCAGTGTTCCACACACACAGCTCCAGTCAGCAAGAACTTTAGTGAGATACTGAGTACAGTGATACATAATGCACTAAATATGTTCCATACATCTGTAACATTGATTATTAAACATTATCAAATATGAGTACACATTTTGTAGTTACATATTTATAGAATTGAATTCAAAGCTTTTTAGGCTGCACCAAGTATGCATGATTGATTCACAGCCACTTTTCCATCAGAGTAAGCGACACCCTTGTAGGTTCCACTGGTTTTATACTCCAGCACACCGCCATTATAGCAGGTAATCTTCATGATGCCAGTGAATGGGAGATCAACTGTAGCCCGGCCAAGTGTGATGTCCACATCCACGGTTAAAAATGCAGGAACTTTAACAGGAAATAAGAAGAACTCCATTTTCTCTGCCCTGTACTTTGAAGGATATGTACCCTCAACTGCATTATTTAATTGATAGCCTGATTTCCCCTCCACAAGCTGTGGAATTCTTGCATTTACTTCCAGCCTGAATGTGATTTCCAGTTTTCCCGTAACAGACCAGGAGGATTTTTGGGTGACTTTTGTGGAGGCCTCAATTGGATATTCTTGAGTTTCAGAAGTGTTGTTCTGGTACAACATGGATTTGATTTCTTCAACAGTCACTTGGGGTATTACATCAGAAATGGTGGGATAGACAACATTGGTAAGCTCAACAGACTGGACAGGGTTGATGAACATGAAGCTAAAGCGATCAATATCAGACCCTGAACGTCCTTTGATTCCGATGCAGATCCCAGAAGCAACATCAACTGGAATTTGTATATTTACAGGACCATTTGTCAAGCTTGCATAGAACTCTCGTGAGTGACTTGTCTTGAATTTGATTGCACCCAGACGTGTAACATCTTGATTTGGCCAAAGTGAAAGGGAGGTGAAATGCTCTCCATCTTCAAATGTAAACTCTTTCAGAATCCCAGCAGGAACACCAAACTGCTTGGACTGGCCATCAGTAAGCCACACCTTCATGGCTTTTATCTTGTAGTCACCTTCCCAAACCTGAATCGTTTTCAGCATGCTTCCGTCTTTAGTGCCATTAAAATCGAAGGGACCTCCTCCCTGACCACCAACTTCAACAACAGGTGCCAGGTATGACATGCTGTTCTTCTTGAGCCTAAAAAATAAACAAATATGCCTCAGGAATTAACTTGATAAAATAAAATAATATTTTGGTTAAGATTAAATAAAGGGAAGTATCAGCTACTGCTGATTTTATTTCCTGATTCAGCTCATAAATCTTTATCAACCATTTGTATCATTAGATGTTGTTTATCTTTTTTTTTTATATTTATTATATTAGGTGACTTTATGCTTGCTAATAACCAGTGCATAGAGTTTGATAAAAAATCATTCATTATTTATATTTATACATGGCTATTCTTTCCAAAAAAGTTTCCTTTAACTGAAGTTAACTAACATGAATAAACCATGTTTAACCCCATTGCTATAATAAAACACAAGCGGATTTCACTTACATGAAAAAAGTCGGTCATGTTAACATTGTTCAGTTAATGTGTTCACACGTTATGTTTTGCATGACAGAAAATGTTCAGAATCGAGCTTTCATAATATATAGCGTTCAGGGTCAGTTCAGGCAGGCCACATAGTCAAGCTCGGCTACTCAGGACTTCTGCTAGTTCCCAGAATATCTAAGTCTACTAAAGGTGGTAGAGCGTTTTCTTATTTAGCTCTCAAACTTTCGAATCGTCTTCCTGCTAGTGTTCGGGGCTCAGACACACTTTCACAGTTTAAATGTAGATTAAAAACTCATCTCTTTAGTCAGGTGTACACACACACACACATATACACACACACACACACACACACATAATTACATCCCATAAAATTATGCACCATTAAATTATACTTGCACTTTTTTATGAACAGGAGATATGTTAATCCCTCTACAATGCTTTTCTCTTTCACACCCATCCTGAGGCATCCAGACATAGTACCAGCTCTGATCATCTTCCATGCGATGAAGATTATGGACCTCCACTGAGATGAGACTGACTCTGAGAATCCTGAGACATCTAGAGATCTACCAGCTCCAGTTGGACTCTATGATACCAAGAGGAGCTCTGAACTCCATGTGACCCTTACACCAATACAACTGTTTGACTGTATATTTGTAATCACACCCTCTAGTGTCAATCATATGAGGATGGGTTCCCCTTTGAGTCTGGTTCCTCTAAAGGCTTCTTCCTTTGCCAATTTAAGAGAGTTTTTTAAGGGAGTATATATATATATATATATATATATATATATATATATATATATATATATATATATATATATATATGTAAAATACATATAAAATATATGTTTTGAATTTTACTATATAAATTCTCTAAATTTCTCTTTATGTTTACCTTCTGTTCTATGTTTATGTTCCGAAAAGCTGCTTTGAGACAATTCCATTGTAAAAAGCGCTATACAAATAAACTTGAATCGAACTGAATTGAATAACCTACATAATGTAATCAGGAATATACAGCACAGGTTAATTACCTTAAAATGTCAGAACATCTAAGACACATTTCTGTGTCTCACAAACTTTTGATAACACCTTGGAAGGGAAGCTATTTGTTACTACATGCTATTGAATCCTATTGAACATCTTTGGAAAAAGCTGAAACATGTGATCTGATCATCTGATCAACAGACATGTTTTTTAATAACCAAAGAAGAGGGTGTTAACTGGCATAATTCAGAACTCTGAATTTTATTTTATTTTATTTATTTTATTAAATTTCAAAAAATCAGTATTCAGACATCAGAAGTAACTAATAAACAAGGTGTAATGTGATAAAGTGGAGTCCTACAGAGCTTTATGTCTCTTATGCCACACCAATTTACTTTACCAGTACTAACACATTTTATTTATTAATGATTAACGCACTGACAAACCACACTGTAATAGAAAATGATCAGAATTAAGCTTTCATAATATGAGTTAAACATTATCATATACATTAACTATAATGCTGTAATACTATAATCTACATACGCAGTAATCTACATACACAGTTAATAACCTACATAATGTCATCAAGAAAAAACTGCACACTTACAAGGAACTGATGAAGCAGGTGGCAAGAAATGTCTTCTTTAAAAGACGTCTTGTGGATGAGACAGAAGCTTCATGCTCTCTTATTTATATCGAATAAAAAGGGTGGTCCTGGACCTTACACCACACTTCCAAGTAATAAGTGTGTGTGTGTGTGTGTGTGTGTGTGTGTGTGTGTGTGTGTGTGTGTGTGTGTGTGTGTGTGTGTGTGTGTGTGTGTGTGTGTGTCCACGCTGTTGGTTGGAAATCAGATTTCACATGACTTTCACCTCTCAGTGTTTAATTTCCTTAAACTGTCAGGAAGAACAATAATGTGGTTTATTATTTAGTGAACATTCCTTTGTGTCACTCAACCTTGTGATGACATCTTAACACGGAATCATGTTTTCTGTAACAGATACAGTGGAATTTTTCTCCAAACCACAAAACATTTAGTCTGTTTATAAAAAGTATGAGAAATCTACAATGTCTTCTCTGTTGCATCCATTGGAAGCTCTATAGGCTTTAGATCAGGGCTCTGGAAATGTTCTATCAAAAAGCATTTTAAGTTGCCTTCAAACCATCAAAAGGTCTGCTTCCAGTCCCAGAAAAAGTTTCTAAATGCTGGATTAAACCTTATCCAAGTTCTCTGTAATATAATTTAATAGTTTAATATACAGTACAGGACACCTGGACACCACAGCCATGTGTACAGTATGTCCCCAAAGTGTTCCACCAAAACTGAAGGTAAAGTGTTGTCTATAATATGTAGGATTACATTTCAGTGTAACTAAGAGGCTTATACCTGTTCCTGCATCTCAATGCTCCTGTGTACAAAGCCAGTTCCATGAAGATCTCCATGATGTGTTGGAGGTTGGAGTGGAAGATCTCGAGTGTCCAGAGCCCTGAATCTGAATGAGTGATACTTTTGGTTGATTATTTCCTCCCAATCTCAGCACAGAAATGTAAACCCTGAGCTCTCATCCTGGTGCAACGTGTTTTATGCTTGCGTCTGGTTTCTTTAAAAAGATCATTCAATAAACAGATTGTTAACACGGCTGTCTGTCTCAACATCCTTCACTTCTTTTAAAGCACAAAGCATTTTTGAATCATATATTTTAAATAAACTGGATTAATTTCTTGGACAGCATTAAGAACTTCCCCCTTTATAATGAAAACAAACCCATTTTAGCAGGTTATATGTTTCCAGTGAGGTTCTATCATTCTTTAATAAGAGAAGATATTAAATGTGTGTCTGATCGACTGAAGAGACATCAGAGTGGGGATGATGATGGTAACACATGGCACATAGAGGAACATATTAAAGGAATCCATATGAGCTGCTTAATAAACCTGGTGTGTTGCCAAACCTATAAAACAAATGAGTAATGAACGGAATATTTACACACATATAGCATTAAAAATTTATTTATCACATGAAACTAAGTAAAGCTGGAATTATTAAGGAATAAAACAATCACTGATGGAAAAATACTCATACATGAATCTAGTCTTTTCACCTTCAGTTTGATTTTCCTATAACAGCACATCGTTATAATAAACAGACATTTTAACAATATTTTATACTTAAATTTGAGGGTATTTCTTACACTATAACAGCTATAAATGGTCATCCCTTAACCTCACTTTCTTCTTCTTCTTCTAAATTTGTATGTTTCATATCATGAAAACCTAAACATTGTTGAATTTAGTAAAAACAAATGAGAACAATACAGGATAATAAAATATAGCAAATGAAGGCATATTGTTAAGATTATGTGATCACCTGATCTATAACACCTAAATCTGAGTAACTGGAAATGATCCACAACTTACAAAGACTATTCTATGCTCAATTAATCAGTCACCTCCAGACAACAAGGTTTATTTTACACAGTTCCTTAAAACGAACCTTTCCTGTTACATTGCTAATACCTACACTTTTCTTACTTGTGTCTTCAGCAATCATCTTTGTTATTTTGCTCTTTATGAAACTGAAGACTTCTGGAGAATATTTATTTTGTCAAAGGTACATTTATTGGTCACACAAAGGAACATGAAGTACTAAATGGCTCCATTGTGCATTTATAAGCTTTACATTTACATTTACAGCATTTGGCAGACGCCCTTATCCAGAGTGATGTAAATAAGTGCTTAAATCTCTTACATTGAATACATTAATGCTGTCTCACTAGGTTACATACTTAAGATACCATGAGTTTAAAACATTTTTTTCAAAGTTACAATGAAAAAGTATCAAAGGGTTTTTTTTTTTGTTTTTTTTTTTTTTTAATGCAAAAGATAGGGAAATAAGTGCTAGTTGAAGTGTTTTCTGAATAAGTTTTGAAAATATCCAGTGACTCAGCTGTCTGGACCTCTAGGGGAAGTTCATTCCACCACCTTGGTGCCAGAACAGAGAAGAGTCTTGTAGTATACTTGTCTCTTACCCTGAGAGATGGTGGAACCAGTCGAGCAGTGCTGGTAGATCGGAGGGTGCGGGGTGCAGTGCGAGGAGTGATGGAGGAGTAAGGGCTTTGAGGTAAGAGGGAGATGGTCCATTTTTGGCTTTGTAGGCCAGCATCAGTGTTTTGAGTCTGATGCATGCAGCTACCGGAAGCCAGTGGAGGGATCGCAGCAGCGGGGTGGTATGCAAGAACTTTGGCAGGTTGAAAACAAGCCGGGCAGTTGCATTTTGGATCATTAGCAGATTGCGTTCATAGGTAGACCTGCCAGCAGTGCATTGCAGTAATCCAGTCTAGAAATGACAAGAGACTGAACAAGTACCTGAGCAGCCTGTGTGGACAAAAATGACCGAATCCTTCTAATGTTGTAGAGTAGAAACCGACATGAGCGCGTCACATTAGCAACATGAGAGGAAAAGGACAGTTGATTGTCCATGGTTACCACAAGGTTGCGAGCTGTGGCTGAAGGGGAGATCAGATCGTTGTGCAAGGATATAGCAAGATCATGACCTGGGGATGAATCACCTGGAATGAACAGCAGTTCAGTTTTGCTAGGATTGAGCTTTAAGTCATCCATGATGATATTTCTGCCAGACATGCTGAGATCTGTAGAAGATAGAGAAGATAAGTTGTGTATCATCAGCATAGCAGTGGTAAGAGAATCCAAGCGAGGAAAAAACTTCACCAAGAGAGTGATTATACAGGGAGGAAAAAAGAGTACCAAGTACTGAGCCCTGTGGGATGCCAGTGGAGAGTCTGCGTGGAGCAGATGTCACTCCCGTCCATGTTACCTGATATGAGCATCCTTCCAGGTAGGAAGCAAACCATTCCCAATCTGATCCGCAAATCCCAAGACTCCTGAGGGTGGATAAGAGAGTCTTGTTGTTGACCGTATCAAACGCTGCTGAAAGGTCAAGGGGGATAAGGACGGATGAGAGTTTGGCTGATCTAGCATCATGCGGTTTCTCAAAGACATCCAAAAGGGCTGTCTCTGTGGAATGAGCTGCTTTAAAGCCAGACTGGTTGGGATATTGGAGGTTGTTCTGTGAGAGAATTTTTGAAAGAAACGAGAGAAGTGATAACGATCTGTAGTTACTGGTGTCTGATGGATCCAGAGCAGGTTTCTTTAGGATGGAAATAACCCTAGCTCTCTTTAAAGCAGTTGGTACCTGACCAGATGCTATGGATCTATTGATGATAGTGGTAATGAAGGGCAAAAGGTTTTGCGAGATGGTCTGAAGCACAATGGAAGGGAGTGGATCCAATGGGCAGGTGGTAGGATTGCAGGACTGGATGAGTTGTAAAATCTCTTCTGCTGCTACATTTGAGAAATGTGACAACGATGGTGTAGGGGAATCTATACTCTGAGATGTAAGTGCAGTCGGGGCTGAAGTAAAGGTCCGACAGATTTCTTCAATCTTCTCCTGGTAGAAAGAAGCAAAGTCTTCTGCAGTCAGGGAGGATGAAAAAGGAGGAGCCAGGGGTTGAGCAGAGAAGAGATGATGATGTGGAATTTCCGAGAGTCATTTGAGGAAGCTTCAAGCTTTTCCTTGTAGAAGGAAGTCTTGGCAGAAGTCACATCTGAGGAGAACTTGGCAAGGAGTGTTCAGTAAGAATCAAGATCTGCATCAAGTTGTGATTTCTTCCACTTTCTCTCGGATGATCTTACCTCTCTTCGATTGTTGCGCAGCACATCTGAAAGCCAAGGAGCAAAACAAGAAGTTTTCTTGAGTTTAGTGGACATAGGGCAGAGGAAGTCCATAGTTGAGGAAAGAGATGAAAGGAAAGTATCTGTGGCTGAGTCCAAGGGTAGTGAGGAAAAAGACTCAGGATCAGGAAGAGAAGAAAGAGTGCCAAAAGCTACAGAAGAAGGGGACACAGAGTGAAGGTTGAGGCGGGTAAGAGCGAGGGGGTGAGAGGTAGTTTTAGGTAGGGTAGGGAGAGTGATGGTGGAGGATACCAAGTGATGATCGGAAACGTGTAGTGGGGTAGCAGTCACGTCTGTTGCTGAAGAAGGATGGGTGAAAACCAGGTCCAATACATTGCCTCCTTTGTGTGTGGGGTGTTGCTGTTGAGTGTCAGGGCGAATGAGTCGAGAAGAATCAGGAGGGATGAAGATTGAAGATTGTCAGAGGGGAGGTTGAAGTCACCAAGCACCATCAGAGGGGAGCTATTGGAAGGGAAAACACTAAGTATTGTGTCCATTTCTTCCAAGAAGTCACCTAGGGGACCTAGAGGGCGGTAAACAACAATGATAACAAGGTTGATTGGAGAGGTAACTGAAATGGCATGGAATTTAAAACAGGAGATGGTTAAATGAGACAAGAGGAGAGGTGTGAAGCACCATTTCTTTGACAACAATAAACCTGTACCACCACCCCTGCCTGTTTCTCGTGTTGAGTGAGAGAAAGCATAGGCAGAGGATAAAGCAACTGGTGTAGTAGTGTTCTGTGGGGATATCCAGGTTTCTGTTAGCGCAAGAAAATCAAAGGATTAATGGGAAGTTAAAGCAGAGCTAAAATCAGCTTTCTTTACAGCAGACTGGCAATTCCAGAGCCCACCTAACACCACTGTTTGAAACTTACACAACAGAAGAGAGTAGATGAGGTTACTGGGATTGTGACCTCTGCAGAATAATTCAAATCACATTTTTTTATTGGTTTCCACCAATTCCAGGATAAAGGATAAACATGAAGATGCAAGATCATATAAGTGACAATAATTCACAACCACATTTCCATCAGAGTAAAAGACACCCTTGTAGGTTCCACTGGTTTTAATCTCCAGCACACTGCCATTATGGCAGGTAATCTTCATGATGCCAGTGAATGAAAATTTCCACCGTATCTGTTACAGAAACCATGATTCCGTGTTAAGATGTCATCAATAGGTTTAGTGACACAAATGAATGTTCAGAAAATAATAAATCACTTCATCATGACTTCTCAGAGTTTAAGGAAATTAATCTCTGACAAAGACCTTTGTATGCTCAATTATGCAGTCACCTCCGAAAAACAAGGTTTACTTTTACACAGTTCCTTAAAACAAACTTTTCCTGTTACACTGTTAATACCTTTACTTTTCTTCCTTGTGTCTTCACACAAAGGAATGTGATCTAAATAGTAAATCGCCCCATTGTGCATTTTAAGCTTTAAGAAAATAACCTCTGGGGGGAAAAAATGTGTGTAATTTATCTACAATCACCAGCTTAGACACACTGATATCTGTGCTTGTATGCATAAGTATGTAAGTATGGTATACGATAAGGTCAAGTTGAGGGGCTTTTAAATGTCGTTGTGACCAAATACAATATCTGATGCAGTACACAGTGAATTGAAACGTTTGTCCAGGACCCTGGTGCAGATGATGCAGACCAGACGCTTTTTAATAGAACATTCCCAAAACCCTAATCTAAAGCCTATAGAGCTTCTATCTAATGCAATAGAGAAGACATTGTAGATTTTATATGTTCTATTCTTCCTTTCCTTTCTTCCTTTCTTCCTTCCTTTCTCAAATTTTAAGACAGTTGAAGTGAATAAAGCCCAGTAAACATCCTCTTCTTTGGTTATTAAAAATCCTTTCTGTTGATCAGATGATCGCATGTTTCAGCTTTTTTCAAAGATGTTCAATAGGATTCAGTAGGATGTAGTAACATATAGCTTCTGGAGTGAAATGTTCTGCCAAGTGCCAGAAAGCTTGGTCTCGGTCACAAGGCAACACATTTTGCTCCAGAAACTATTTATTACTACATCCAATGCAGACCAGACGCTTTTTGGTAGAACGTTCCGAGCGCCCTTATCTAAAGTTTGTAGAGCTTTCATGGGATGCAATAGAGAAGTTGTAGATTGTTTGTGACTACATTGGTGTTGGACAGGTTGTGTTTTATTGATCAAATGTGATTTTTTTTTTAAAACAGGATAATGATGTAATGCAGACCAGATGTTTTTTGGTAGAACATTCCCAAAATGATCTAAAGTCTATAGAGCGTCTATCTAATTTGATATAATCTGATTTTTGATGCTTTATTATAAACAGAATGAAAGTGTAGAAGGTTGGAGAAAAATGCCACTGTATCTGTTACAGAAACTATGAAGGTTTAGTGACACAAAGGAATGTTCACTAAATAATAAACCACATTATTGTGCTATCTGACAGTTTAAGGAAATTATCCACTGAGGGGTGAAAAGCTTGTGAAATCTGAATTCCATCTAAAAGCATGGACACAATAAACATACACACACTTGGTACTTGGAAGTGTGGTGTAAGACACAGCATCACCCTTTTTATTTGGTATAAATTCGAGCGCACAAAGCTTCTGTCTCATCCACAAACTTCTTTTACAGACGTCTTTTAAAGAAGACATTTTTTGCTACCTGCTTCATCAGTTCCTTGTAAGTGTGCAGTTTATTCTTGATGACATTATGTAGGTTATTAACTGTGTATGTAGATTACTGTGTATGTAGATTATAGTATTACAGCATTATAGTTACTGTATATGATAATGTTTAACTCATATTCTGAAAGCTTAATTCTGATCATTTTCTATTACAGTGTGGTTTGTCAGTACATTAATCATAAATAAATAAAATGTGTTAGTACTGGTAAAGTAAATTGGTGTGGCATAAGAGACATAAAGCTCTGTAGGACTCCGCTTTATCACATTACACCATTAATACTGATTTTTGAAATTTTAGCATTAAATTCACACAAGGTGTCCATAACTCAACTCTGTACATGATGATGTCAATAAAATCTTTGGGTCTCAGAGTTCTGAATTATGCCAGTTAACATCCACTTCTGTGTTTATTAAAAAAAAAAAAAAGTCTGTTGATCCCAAAGTTAAATGTTAGTAATGGTGTAACATCGGGGTCTCAGACACAGAGTGAGGTTCTGTACAGTAAAAGTTAACATGAGGAGAGGAAACACACTTTAAACACCACGTATCAATGACAGATAGAAAACATTTAAAGACTTGGCAAGTACATAAAGGCAAGACAGCATCATACATGATAAAGCTTTCCACAATAACACAAGTCAGAACTTACACATGTCTAAACTTTCACACTGACATGCTAGCCCATGTGCTTTTTATATTGTGCTAACAGGAAGTGGGTGACATAATCGAAGAGATTATTAGAACACAGAGGATGGCATCCTTTTGTAAAACATTAATCTGGCCATTAACATACATAAAGACATCTAATAATATCGTTGTTTAATGAAGCTTAATGACCTGAATCAGCAAATAATATCAGCAGAAGCTCATGCTTCAGGCATTTTATTATCTTAACTACAATTCATCTTAAACATGCCTATTTATCAGAAGAACTATTTTCATCCATCTTGAAATGTTTGTCTTTTTAAGGTTAAGAACAAGATCATGTCAATCGTCACTGTTGTTGAAGTTGGTGGAAATGGAGGAGAACCATTCAGTTTTATTGACCTGGAAACTGGATCCTTGTTGCAAGCGATCTCGGTTTGGGAAGGTGATTTGTGCATAAACGGCGTGGAGGTGTTGCTTACTAATCAACTGTCCAAACAGTTTGGTGATGCCACTGGAGTTCAGAAAAAGTTTACATTTCAAGATGGAGAGTATTTCGCCTCCCTTTCACTTTCGCCAAATCAAGATGGTAAACATCTGGGTGCAAGTTTTGTGAAAGAGTTCTATGCAAGTGCGACAAGTGGTCAACTGCAACCAGAAAAACAAGTTGATGTTGCCTCTGGGAAATGTGTAGGAATCCAAGGACGTTCTTCATCTGGCATTGATCGCTTCGGCTTCATGATGCTCAACTAGTGATACCAATGTGGTGTATCCCACCGTTTCTATAGTCTCACCCAAAGTGACTAATCACCCAAATCTCATATATTAAATCATTTGAATCGATAGTGTATGTGTTTGAGGTTATCTTAGTTTGATTGTTTTTCATATTAGCTTTTCATAATCAATTCTTTTGGTTGTTTTTTTTTTCCAAACCTGTTAACCAATAAAAAAAGTGATTTGATTTATTTTGCTGGTCCAGACAATTTATACCGCTAGTCTACCAGTGGTGCAAGACTAAGACATCTCATTTTGTTATTTTTAGCTCTAGTTTGACATTTTCAGATCATAATCTGTTATAATTTCCATCAATAAAATGTCTTAATTGAAACTAAGCTTCTGACTTGTTTTTTCCATAATTATGTATTATACTAGATTCTTCCTGAGCACTACCACAAGTCCCAGTCTTCCCATTAAAACATTTCTATATGTTGGAGTAAACAAACACTCATATACTACTTGAGCACATTTAAACTAATTCATATTATTATCTTGACTTAAGAATTTTTTTCTATACTTATACACTTTCTCCACTATAATTATTATCTATTCCTTTAGACTTTGTCCAGTTTAGCCATAACATCTACTACATAACACACTGTTCCATAATGTACACATGTCAATATTAGTGACACATGTTACTGGTAGCTACTTAACCTTCTCCAAGTTCTCTGTAGCTGTTTAATATACAGTACAGGACACCTGGACATCACAGCCATGTGTACAGTATGTCCCCAAAATGTTCCAGCAAAACTGATGAACACAGTGATCTCCACTTTCTCTTCATTGGTCTCTAAAGCATATGTACCCTCAACACCAATTGTTAATTCATATCTTGATGTTGGTAGGAAATGGATTTAATTTCTCCAACAGCCACTTTGGGTATCACATCAGGAACAGTGGGATAGACAACATCGGTAAGATCAGCAGTAAGATGAATAAATCATGTACAAGCCCATTTCTATAATAAAATACCAGCGGAATTCAATGACATTAAATAAAATAAAACTAGTCATTGTTGACATTGTTAAGTTAATGTGTTCACACCTAATGAGGATTTCACATTACAGCATTTACACCTCACATTTAAGACATTATAAACTTTAATGCTAGTGATTTACTTTACCAGTACTAACAGATTTTATTTATTAATTATTAACACACTGACAAACCATACTGTAATAGAAAATGATCAGAAATAAGCTTTCATAATATGAATTACACATTATCATATACAGCAACTATAATGCTGAAACTATAATCTATAGTGGTGTAATTTATCTACAACCACCAGCTTAGACACACTGATAACTGTGCTTGTATGTATAAGTATGTAAGTATGGTATACGATCAGGTCAAGTTGAGAGGCTTTTAAATACAATACATCTGATACAGTACACAGTGAAATGAAACCTTTGTCCAGGACCCTGGTGCTTCATACAGACACCGGCCTACATGAGACAATCTAAACTAATGTCGATTAATCTAATTAATCGACATAAAGATACAGTGCAAACAGACAATATAATAAACTATAATACAGATATATAAATACAGCACCATTTAAATAGACATGGTTATTCTGTACAAAAAAAAAACTGAAGTTTAACTGAAGTTAACGAACATGAATAAACCATGTTTAACCGAATTGCTATAATAAAACACGAGCGGCTTTCACTTACATTAAAAAATAGCTGGTCATGTTAACATTGTTAATTTAATGTGTTCACACCCAATGAGGATTTTGCATGACAGAAAATGTTCAGAATCGAGCTTTCATAATATGAGTTAAGGAAATTATAAAGCTATAATACTCTTATCTACATACACAGTTAATAACCTACATAATGTCATCATGAATATACAGCACAAGTTAATTACCTTAAAATGTCAGAACATCTAAGAAACCACAATGTAAGGAATTTTCATCTGTCGCCTGGACAGGGTAACTAAATTCAGCCTTCTCCACCTCTGCTCGGTTTCTGGTTCCCGGTGAGTACTCTGGGACGTCTCAATGAACACACTAGTCAAAGTCTTTCAGAGAGAAGTTCCAAAGTTTATTAAGGAATATAAAAAACAGGAAATAAAACAGGATATAAAACAGGATATAAAACAGGAATATATAGACGTACTAGAAGAAGGATGGCGTAATGTGTGTGTGCAGAGCTTAATGCTAGTGTCCACAAAAGCTGTCTTGGCCGTTATCTCAATGTAGGAACCTCCCAGCCAAAGTATCATGTCTCTTACAACTCCTTTCGGTGTTGCAAGTGTGATACGTGCATCGCAGGGGGTCCCACTAAGGTGGGTAGGGGGTTAAACTAAGGTCAAGGCATCTGTGTGTATGTGTAAGATAGAGAAGGAATGTTTATGTGTGGGTGTGTGGAAGAGTGTGTGTGAGAGAGAAAGAACAATGTACCCTATACAGAAAGTCTCCAACATTACCAGAAAAGATTGTTTTATACAATCATTCTCACAATTCCCCTATTTTATCCATGATAAACATATAATGGATAAACAACTAATATATGATTATTTATCTTTCTCTGGAAGCCGGGCTAAACGAGTAATCACTGTTACTGCAGTCCTGGCCTGGGCCAGACACTCAGTCATTACTCAGATACTAAATACATACATTATCTATTTACCTTGCATAGGAATAGGATAATACTCTGATACTCTGGGGATATGTTGATACCCAGAAATCATACGATATAACATTGATTGAAGACATTGAAGAATACAAGGGCCACAAAGGCACAATAAAAGCAAAATAACCAGTACAGGAACAATCATAGACAAATATGGAGTCCACTGACCAAACAAAATATACCACAATCCCCACCCAGTGCGATCTCCTTTCTCATCTTCTTTAATGGCCTCAGTTGTCTTACGCATTTTCTCAACTGCCTGTCCTATCTCTCCATGGGCATCATCATGATCGGGTATAAATGTGCAACAGCTGTCACCTACAACAGCGCAGACACCTCCTTTTTCTGCAAGGAGCATGTCTAAGGCCATGCGGTTTTGTATGGCAGTCAAACGAAGAGCAGTGAGCTCTGAACGAACTCTCTCCACAGCCTGGAGTGTTTCATTAGCGAAAGTAGCTAAACGATAGTGAGTAACCTCGATCTGATTCCGTAACTGGGTAACACCATATTGGGGAAAGATGGCATCCCAGAACTTAGCAACTTTATTTTTTTAATTGATGTTCACGGGGTGGGAAGGCTGGATCATTTGTAGACCTTTTGTGACGAACATTATGGGTGCAATTACCCTTGACTATAGATACGTGTGAAGCAAATTGTGTGACTGCACATGTTCCTGGCCCAATCAAGAGTTAGGTTAGTATATACATGTTTTCCACACACCCAATACCAAACTAGAGGCAGTCCCAAAGAGGCGTTGCCCGGATGTAACATCGAACAGGTCAGATTTGCAGGGCAGGTACAATTATCAGTGTATTCATAGAATGTATGATTACAGATGCTTGGCAGATTTCTTCCCAGAAAGTAAGAACCATTTCCAGTAAAACAAAAAGGGAATTGAAACTTGTCAGGATGATAGCTCTGCATAGTAGTTCTAGACTGATACAGGGAAATACTATTCCATTCTTTAAGAAAGAATTTTAAACGCCAGCGAGAGTCCTCTTGCCATAAGGTGATTCATTATAATGTATCATCACTGGTGAAGAACATGTCGACGAATTAATACATTGATTTTTCATGCAAGCAAATGTATATACAGATAATAACTCAGTTATGTTATTAGATTTAGTATTAACGCCGTACTCCCAACAGATATGGGCAACTGCGCGCATACATAACAGGATTCATTAGTGTGTTGTCGTGCTGTCCAGTTAGCGAATTGCCAGAAGGTGTTGTCATGAGGATGCGCTTGGATGGGTAACCCTGTCCCAAGGCAGATGATCAAGATGAGGAGGATGACAACCACACTGGTCACTAGTTGTGTGTCCTGTGCTCAACTGGAGGTGGTCGTTCAGTTTTCTCCAGCCTTTTCCGTCACCTTCTGCACCTTCCGAAGAGCCGGCAATAAAGGGTCCGTTGGGTGATTGCTGAGCGTCGTGGAGTGATGATAGGAGAAGCCAGGAGGTTGAAGACACCTTCTAGAAAACTCATAGAAGAGTTAAAAGGCTGTATCTCTGTAACATAAAGAAAATGGTGTTACACAGAGAATACTTTTATGCATTCAAAGCGGAGTCGACCCCTGGAGGACATCTCTTCAGAGTGATGAAAAAGGCACTTGAGCTTGTGCCGCTTGTTTAGCTACCCGGTCTGCCAGAGAGTTACCTCTGGCCTCAATAGAATTATCACGTGTGTGTGCTTTAGTTTTGACAATAGCTAAAGAACGAGGGAGATGGCAGGCAGTGATGAGGTCCTGCACCAGTGAAGAGTGGGAAATCAGTTTCCCCTCGGCAGAGCGGAAAACACGTGTTTGCCAAATTCGTCCAAAATCATGGGTGGCGCCAAAAGCATAACGTGAATCAGTGTAAATTGTTACATCCTTACCCTCAGAAAGAATACACGTGTGAGTTAGAGCAAAAAGTTCAGCTGCCTCTGCAGACATAAAAGGTAAAGAGTAAGCTTCAACAACAGCATCAGGCAGAGCACACACAGAACATACACACAGAAAGTGACCATCATGTGGCTTTGAACAAGAGCCATCAACAAATAGCAAATAGCCTGTATTTAATGGAGTGTATTCTAAATCACTGCGAATGCTAGTAGAGTGAATGATTTCAGCACAGCAATCATGCGGAATGTCATGCAGTGTGGCATCCTGAGTCCTAAGTAGACATGCAAGAGCGTGACCTAACATATCTAATGAGGAGGTGGCTTTAATTTCCAGATTACTGGTTGAACATAAAATAGTTTCATAACCTGAAAGTCATGTGCAGTCATGTGTTGAGTCTGTAGGTTCTGAAGGACCTGTTTTACCTGATGTGGTGAATGTAAGATCAGGGGATGAGACAGGACAATTTTCTCAGCATCTAGTACCACCACAGCACAGGCGGCTACAGCCCGGAGACACGCAGGTAAGCCCTGGGCAACAGTATCAAGTGTTTTAGACAGGAATGCGCATGGTCTCATGCCCCCCATGCTCCTGGGCCAAGACAACAGAGGCAGTGCCCTCATGCTCGCAGGCATAGAGATGGAACTCTTTCGCATAGTTCGGGAGCCCCAGAGCAGAAGCGGAACATAAAGCCGTCTGCAGAGCCTCATATGCTTTGAGCATTTCAGGAGTCCATGTTAACAGATGTTGCATTGGGTCCATGTGGGAGATTGCAGAACGAAGGCATTTGTCATAGTAAGAACAGTCAGGTATCCATTGACGGCAGTAGTTTATCAGCCCCAGGAAAGCCATGAGAGCGTGTTTTGTGTCAAGATGCCGTGTGTTGAGGATTACCTGTATACGATCTTGAGAGAGTTTTTTTCTGCCTTGTGAGAGTTCAAACCCCAGATACTTCACTGTAGGCAGACAGAACTACAACTTGGGTTTTGAAACCTTGAAGCCTTTTGAAGCTAGATGGCGAAGGAGGCGGGGTTGCGCTCTGTGGGCATCCCTATGCGTGATAGGGATTTGCCTGCATCCCGGTGAAAGGGTGGGGTGCAACCTGGGGTGATTGGGGAGGCAGTGCAGGAAGGGAACCTACGGGAACATCTCCCATCTCTCAAAGTCTCTTCCTACATTCATTAATCCAATGCCCATTCCTACCACAATTAAAACAGGCGCCCAGGCTTCGGGAGTATGAATTACTGCCTCCTCTTCCCCGGCCCCTCCCTTGGGCTCTCCCTCGGGCTGAGTCACCATTATATACCTTTTTTTTTAGCCACAGCGAGGCATACTACTTGTCTACTTTCTAAAATACCATCGCCTTCCATAGTGCGCACTCTCTCCCCTAGAGTTTTAACTGTCATATTGCTACGATCTGTGAGCTGATATTTAAGAACCTTTTGCACCGCAAATCTACAATTATTCATGAAGGTTGTGAGGAACAAAGGATTAGCGGCATTTTCATCCAACTCCATTCCCCCCAACAGCGTCCATGTCTCTTAAACCGTGTTAAAAATTTGGAAGTCGGCTCATTCTTCTCCTGTTTACAATTAGTTACTTGAGACAAATCACGATTAGCCTGCTGTCTTTGCAACAAATATTTAGTCAACTGGTCTTTTAAGGCCGGTAGGGCATCCGGAGTGGTCCAATACAAGTGGTGTGTAGTCTTTTTTGTGGCTCCCTTCTTCTTTCCTGCCCCGTCACGCTCCGTTTCTGATTTAGTTTCTGTTTTTATTTCATCACTACTAGGGTCCAAACAAGGTACTCTGGCAATGAGATCAGTTTCATCATAATTATCTCCAGGAGTTGCATGCAATATAAATCTGTAATCAGCCCCGGTCAATTCATTATGACGGGTGGCTTTTAGTAACTTAGTCTACATAGTGAAGTGGTTTTGAAGGGGATGGGAGCATTTTAATGATGTCCCTTAAATCCCCTATTGAAGGTGGATTGATAATCGGTCCCTTTGCGGACATGGACCGCACGCATGCCACATTAAGAGCGGAGCCAACAGTGGCATTAAAGAATGGGGGTTTGATATCTGACCCAGAATCAGATACAGCATCGCCATTATTATCTGTGTCTGTGTCTGTCTCGTCATTTCGTGGCGTATCTTGCAGCTTAGTGCGAGCGACAGTATCTGGCTTAGTATCCAGTGAGTTTTTAGTTATTTCAATGGCGCAGCATGCAACCGGGGCCGATGAAGTAACAGAAGAATCAACGCTGCTTAAACTAGGATATAGAGTTGCAACAGTTGCCAACAGCCCCTTATCATTATACGGTGGGGGTTGGATGCGTGAAGCAAATGGCGATTTCGGTGTAGTCTGGGGATTAAACTTAGACAAAGCTTTTAGTTCCACTTATGGAATAGAGTGATATTTATCCCAGATTGGTTTCATTTCTAGCCATTTCTTATAACCATCTGTCATATATTGATAATCCCAATCAGAGTCACCGAAGCCGTCATATATTAGAATGTAAGCAGACGCCAAATATTCAGATTTAAAAGTACCACCGCGAGGATATGTCAAAAGCTGAGGTTGTGATTCTGTCCATCCTGCTAAATTATCTAGCCAAGGGATAGTATAACAACCTAGACCGCAACGGTTCATCCAGTCATGAGGAGTTTCCTCGTGGTCTGGCTTAGGATATTTCGTTCCTAAATTACCCATGTCCAACTACAGGTACAACCAATATTACACACAAACAACACAACACAATTAACACAACACAAACAACACAACACAATTGGAGACCAGCAACCGAGACAAAGAGGGCGTTCAAATAAATTTATAGCCTCTAACCTTAGAGACGTTCAATAACCAGTGACGAATTCCCTTACACATCGTGCATACATTCGACAATATCAATTTAACTATACACGGATATGGATATCAGCACAGTGCCTACACTTTGAATGGTATGACTAAATACCAATTAGCACTTGCCCGAACACTGACATCCCCAAATATAGATACCAGTACACGAGGTAAGTGCCTACACTTTAGCCGGTATGACAAGATACCAAATCAGCACTTACCTGAATACTGGTATCCCGGACAAGCCCCAAAAACTGTAAGGAGTTTTCATCTGTCGCCTGGACAGGGTAACTAAATTCAGCCTTCTCCACCTCTGCTCGGTTTCTGGTTCCCGGCAAGTACTCTGGGACGTCTCAATGAACACACTAGTCAAAGTCTTTCAGAGAGAAGTTCCAAAGTTTATTAAGTAAAACAGGAATATATAGTCGTACTAGAAGAAGGATGGCGTAATGTGTGTGTGTGTGCAGAGCTTAATGCTAGTGTCCACAAAAGCAGCCTTGGCCGTTATCTCAATGTAGGAACCTTCCAGCCAAAGTATCATGTCTCTTACAACTCCTTTCGGTGTTGCAAGTGTGATACGTGCAAAGCAGGGGGTCCCACTAAGATGGGTAGGGGGTTAAACTAAGGTCAAGGCATCTGTGTGTATGTGTAAGATAGAGAAGGAATGTTTATGTGTGGGTGTGTGGAAGAGTGTGTGTGAAAGAGAAAGAACAATGTACCCTATACAGAAAGTCTCCAACATTACCAGAAAAGATTGTTTTATACAATCATTCTCACAATTCCCCTCTTTTATCCATGATAAACATATAATGGATAAACAACTCATATATGATTATTTATCTTTCTCTGGAAGCCGGGCTAAACGAGTAATCACTGTTACTGCAGTCCTGGCCTGGGCCAGACCCTCAGTCATTACTCAGAAACATTTTACTTGGAAGACTGGGACTTGTGGTAGTGCTCAGGAAGAATCTAGAATAATACATAATTAGGGAAAAAACAAGTCAGAAGCTTAGTTTCAATTGAGACTGATTTTATTGATGGAAATTATAACAGATTATAATCTGAAAATGTCAACAAAAAAAAAAATCAAATTGTTATACAAAGCTACAGTGAAAATAGATCTAAAAATCACCAAATGAGATGTTTTGTTCATTACTCAGAATTATTTGTAAAGAATGTTTCATTAACTAAACTGTGTCTTGCACCACTGGTAGACTAGCAGAATAAATTGTCTGAAACAGCAAAATAAATCAAATCACTTTTTTATTGGTTAACAGTTTTGGGGAAAAAAATCAACTGAAAGAATCATGATTAATGAAAAGCTAATATGAAAAACAATCAAACTAAGCTAACCTCAAACACAAACATTACTGATTTATATGATTTAATATATGAGATTTGGGTGATTAGTCACTTTGGGTGAGACTATAGAAACGGTGGGATACACCACATTGGTATCACTTCTTGAGCAACATGAAGCCGAAGCAATCAATGTTAGTCCCATAACGTCCTTGGATTCCACTGCATTTTCCAGATTCAACATCAACTTTTACTTCTGCTCCCAGTTGACCACTTGTCATGCTTGCATGGAACTGCCGGGAGCTGCTTGTCAAGATTTTGATGCTACCCAGATGTGTACCATCTTGATTTGGCCAAAGTGAAAGGGAGGTGAATATCTCATCTTTGTCAAATGTAAACTTTTGCTGAATCCCAGCAGGAACACCAAACTGTTTGGACCGGCCATCAGTAAGCCACACCTTCACGGCTTTAATCTCCAAATCACCTTCCCAAACCTGGATCGTCTGCAACATGGATCCAGTTTCCATGCCATTAAAATTGAAATATTGTCCTCCCGTTCCACCAACTTCAACAATACTGACCATCTTGTTCTTAACCTTAAAAAGACAAACATTTCAAGATGGATGAAATAGTTCTTCTGATAAATAAACATGTTTAAAATGAATTGTAGTTAAGATAATAAAATGCCTGAAACAGTATGATGCTGTCTATGATGCTGTCTAGCCTTTACGTATTTGCTACATCTTTAAATGTTTTCTATCTGTCTTTGATACGTGGTGTTTAAAGTGTGTTTACTCCCCTCATGTCAACTCTTACTGTATGGAACCTCAATCTGTGTCTGAGACACCTACGTTACACCATCACTAACATTTAACTTTGGGATCAACAGAATTATTATTATTATTTTTTTTAATAAACACAGAAGTGGATGTTAACTGGCATAATTCAGAACTCTGAGACCCAAAGATTTTATTGACATCATCATGTACAGAGTTGAGTTATGGACGCCTTGTGAGAATTTAATACTGAAATTTCATAAATCAGTATTAATGGTGTAATGTGATAAAGTGGAGTCCTACAGAGCTTTATGTCTCTTATGCCACACCAATTTACATTATCAGTAATAACAAATTTTATTTATTAATGATAAATGCACTGACAAACCACACTGTAATAGAAAATGATCAGAATTAAACTTTCATAATATGAGTTAAACAATATCATATACAGTAACTATAATGCTGTAATACTATAATCTACATACACAGTAATCTACATACACAGTTAATAACCTACATAATGTCATCAAGAATAAACTGCACACTTACAAGGAAATGACGAAGCAGGTAGCAAGAAATGTCTTCTTTAAAAGACGTCTTGTGAAGGATGCAAGTTTGTGGATGAGACAGAAGCTTCATGCTCTCGTATTTATACCAAATAAAAAGGGTGGCTCTGAGCCTTACACCACACTTCCAAGTAACAAGTGTGTGTGTGTGTGTGTGTGTGTGTGTGTGTGTGTGTGTGTGTGTGTGTGTGTGTGTGTGTGTGTGTGTGTGTAATCAGATTTTACAAGACTTTTATCCCCATAATTTCCTTAAACTGTCAGAAAGCACAATAAAGTGGTTTAATGTTTAGTGAACACTTTACCACACAGGTTAATTACCTTAACATGGCGTAACATCTAAGAAACCACAATGAAGTGATTTTTTATTGAATCCACATTTATTTGTCTCACAAAAACTTTTGATAACACCTTGGAAGGGAATCATAGATTCTGTAACTGTTAGGATGACTTTTTTCTCAAACTGACAAAACGTTCAATCTGTTTATAATCGAGCATCAAACAAGCTACAACTTTAGATAAGGGCTCTTTAAATATTCTACCAATAAGCATCTGGTTTGAATTTGATTGCACCCAGATGTGTACCATCTTGATTTGGCCAAAGTGAAAGGGAGGTGAAATTCTCTCCATCTTCAAATATAAAGTCTTTTAAACTCAAAGTAAGAACACTAATCTGCTCGGACCGGCCACATCTGTAAGCCACAATCTTCACAACTTTTATCTGCCACTCACCTTATGGTTTTCTTCATTTATTTTATTTTTGTCAGTCATTTTATCTTTTTTTTCCGAATTGCTTATCCAGTGTATTATTGCTAAGCATTTAAATATTGAAACATTAAATATAATACAAAAATTACAATATCTAAAAGACTTTCAGAGTTTCCCCTCTGCTTCTCTTTTACTTCGTTTCCCTCCAGAACTAGCGGATAGAAAGCTGTCAAAAGTGAAAAGATATTTTCTATCAGAAGTAACTAGTAAACAAGGTGTAATGTGAAAAAGTGGAGTCCTACAGAGCTTTATGTCTCCTATACCACACCAATTTAGAGTTAAACATTATCATATACAGTAACTATAATGCTGTGATACTATAATCTACATACACAGTAATCTACATACACAGTTAATAACCTACATAATGTCATCAAGAATAAACTGCACACTTACAAGGAACCTTATCCCACACCTCTGTGTAACAGGTGTGTGTGTGTGTGTGTGTGTGTGTGTGTGTGTGTGTGTGTGTGTGTGTGTGTGTGTGTGTGTGTGTGTGTGTGTGTGTCCGCTCACGCTGTTAGAAGGAATTCCGATAAGAGAAGCTTTTTTAATGGGGTAAATACCCTTAAACTGTCCACACACTCAATAATTAATCTGGGTATCAGAAACTTTTGATGACACCTTGGAATGGAATAAAGGTTTCTGTAATAGTTAAAATGGAAGACAAAACATTTAGTCTGTTCATAATAAGTATCAGAAATCTACAATGTCTTCTCTGTTGCATCCAATGGAAGCTCCATAGGCTTTAGATCAGGGCTCTGGAAATGTTCTATGAAAAAGCATTTTAAGTTGCCATCAAACCATCAAAAGGTCTGCTTCCAGTCCCAGTAAAATGTTTCTATATGCTGGACTAAACCTTATCCAAGTTCACTGTAGATGTTTAATATACAGTACATAACAACCATTATGTAGGTTATTAACTGTGTATGTAGATTATAGTATTACAGCATTATAGTTACTGTATATGATCATGTTTAACTCATATTATGAAAGCTTAATTCTGATCATTTTCTATTACAGTGAGGTTTGTCAGTGCGTTAATCATTAATAAATAAAATGTGTTAGTACTGGTAAAGTAAATTGGTGTGATTGCTGAATCAGCAAATAATATCAGCAGTAGCTCATGCTTCAGTCATTTTATTATCTTAACTACAATTCAAATTCAAAAAGTCACTCATTATTTACACATGGTAATGATTTATGAAAAAGTAAGATTAAATAAATCTTGGAAAAAAATAAATAAATCATCTTCAAGCCCAATTCTAAAATAAAATGCAAGTGGAATTCACTGACATGAAAATAATAAAATTGTTAACATTGTTCAGTTAATGTGTTCAAACCTAATGAGGATTTCACATTACAGTATTCACACCTCAGAAGTAAGAAGTTATCAACTTTAATGCTACAGTGATTTACTTTACCAGTACTGACAGATTTACTTACACAGTTAATAATCTACATAATGTCATCAAGGATAAACTGCACACTTACAAGGAACCTTATCCAACACCTCTATGTAACAGGTGTGTGTGTGTGTGTGTGTGTGTGTGTGTGTGTGTGTGTGTGTGTGTGTGTGTGTGTGTGTGTGTGTGTGTGTGTGTGTGTGTGTGTGCTCACGCTGTTAGTAGGAATTCTGATTAGAGAAGCTTTTTTCCCCCTAGGGGTTAAAACCCTTTAACTGTCTATACAACTCAAGAATGAATCCGTGTCACAGAAACTTTTGATAAAATATTTTCACAGAATCATGTTTTCTGTAACAGATACAGTGGAACTTTTTTCCAACCTACAAAACTTTCATTCTGTTTAGCATCAGAAATGTCTTTCTACTGCATTAGATAGAATCTCTATAGGCTTTAGATCATGGTTTTAGGAATTTTCTATCAAAAAACATCTGGTCTGCATTAGATCATTATCCTGCTTAAAAAAAAATCACATTTCATCAATAAAACACAACCTGACCAACACCAATGTAGTAACAAAAAGATCCAGCCATGTTCATATGTGTAATTTAAAGTACCCTGATAGATGAGTTTGCCATCAGACTCCTACATCTTTACATTTTTAAATGCTGCTACAACTGTTTTTGCAGAACAAACAGACTGTATACTGGGTGGTGTCATAGTTATCAAGTCCATGTCCTACAAGAACATCACTCCTGAAACACGAGAATACAAACTTTAGATATCCAGAAAAATCACCCAAACATCCTCCTGGGCTCTTACCAGCAAACTGGAATTCACATTCACATGAGTCCTTCACAATGATCCAAAACAGACTAGATGCTTTTTGATAGAGCCTATAGAGCTTCTATGGAATACATTAAAGAAGACATTGTAGATTATTGATGCTTTTCATAAACAGACTGAATATTTTTAGGTTTGAGAAAAATTCCATCGTAACAGAAACATGATTCCGTGTTAAGATGTCATCAATAGGTTCAGTGACACAAATGAATGTTCACAAAAGAATAAACCTCATCATTATGCCTTCTCAGAGTTTAAAGAAATTAATCTCTGACAAAGACGTTTGTATGTTTAATTATTCAGTCACCTAAATCAGTAAATAAATAGTAAATCGCTCCATTGTGTATTTTAAGCTTTAAGAAAATAACTTCTGGGATGAAAAACTTGTGTAATTCATCTACAACCACCAGCTTAGACACACTGGTATCTGTGCTTGTATGTATAAGTATGTAAGTATGGTATACGATCAGGTCAAGTTGAGCGGCTTTTAAATGTCATTGTTTCCTTAAAACCAACTTTTCCTGTTACACTGCTAATACCTTTACTTTTCTTCCTTGTGTCTTCACACAATGGAATGTGAATTAAATACTAAACTAAATGCCATTGTGCATTTTTAAGCTTTAAGAAAATAACTTCTGGGATAAAAAACTTGTGTAATTTATCTACAACCACCAGCTTAGACACTATGGTAACTGTGCTTGTATGTATAAGTATGTAAGTATTGTATACGATCAGGTCAAGTTGAGAGGCTTTTAAATGTCATTTTTTCCAAATACAATATCTGATACAGTACACAGTGAAATGAAACGTTTGTCCAGGACCCTGGTGCTACATAAAGACACCGACCTACATGAGACAACACAGAACTAATTAATCTATCGACATAAAGAGACAGTGCAAACAGACAATATAATAAACTACAACACAGATATATAAAGACAGCACCACCCAGTATACAGTCTGTTTGTTCTGCAAAAACAGTTGTAGCAGCATTTAAAAATGTAAAGATGTAGGAGTCTGATTGCAATCTCATCTATCAGGGTACTTTAAATTACACATATGAACATGGTTGGAATCAGAATGAAAGTTTTGTAGGATGGAGAAATATTTAACTGTATCTGTTACAGAAAACATGATTCTGTGTTAAGATGTCATCACAAGGTTGAGTGACACAAAGGATTGTTCATTAAATATTAAACATTATTGTGCACTAAGGGGTGAAAAGCTTGTGAAATCTGATTTCCAACTAACAGCATGGACTCAATAAACACACACACTTGTTCCTTGGAAGTGTGGTGTAAGGTCCAGGACCACCCTCTTTATCTGGTATAAATACGAGAGCATGAAGCTTCTGTCTCATCCACAAACTTGCATCCTTCACAAGACGTCTTTTAAAGAAGACATTTCTTGCTACCTGCTTCATCAGTTCCTTGTAAGTATGCAGATTATTCTTGATGACATTATGTAGGTTTTTAACTGTGTATGTAGATTACTGTGTATGTAGATTATAGTATTACAGCATTATAGTTACTGTATATGATAATGTTTAACTCATATTATGAAAGCTTAATTCTGATCATTTTCTATTACAGTGTGGTTTGTCAGTGCGTTAATCATTAATTAATAAATAAAATGCGTCAGTACTGGTAAAGTAAATTGGTGTGGTATAAGAGACTCAAAGCGAGTTCTGAATCATGGCAGTTAAAACCCTCTTCTTTGGTTATTAAAAACATGTCTGTTGATCAGATGATCAGATCACATGTTTCAGCTTTTTCCAAAGATGTTCAATAGGATTCAGTAGGATGTAGTAACAAATAGCTTCTGGAGCGAAATGTACTGTATGTGTTAATGCTTAATTTAAGGTTTCTTTAACTCATATTATGAAAGTTCGATTCTGAACATTTTCTGTCGTGCGAAATCCTCATTGGGTGTGAACACATTAACTGAACAATGTTAACATGACCGACTTTTTTCATGTCAGTGAAATCTGCTTGTGTTTTATTATAGCAATGGGGTTAAACATGGTTTATTCATGTTAGTTAACTTCAGTTAAAGGAAACTTTTTTGTAAAGAATAACCCTGTATAAATATAAACAATGAATGATTTTATCAAACTCTATGCACTGGTTATTAGCAAGCATAAAGTCACCTAATAAAATCAATAAAACATATAAACAACATCTAATAATACAAATGGTTGATAAAGATTTATGAGCTGAAGCAGTAAATAAAATCAGCAGTAGCTGATGCTTGCCTTGGTTTAATCTTAACCAAAATATTTTTCATTTTATCATGTTAATTCCTGAGACATCTTTATTTTTATTTTAAGCTCAAGATGAACAGCATGTCACACCTGGCAGATGTTGTTGAAGTTGGCGGTGAGGGAGGAGATGTTTTCAATTTTAATGGCACTGAAAATGGAAGCATGCTGAAAACGATCCAGGTTTGGGAAGGCGAGTGCCAGATAAAAGCCATGAAGGTGTGGCTTACTGATGGCCAGTCCAAGCAGTTTGGCGTTCCTGCTGGGAATCTGAAAGAGTTTAACTTTGAAGATGGAGAGCATTTCACCTCTCTTTCACTTTGGCCAAATCAAGAGGGTACACATCTGGGTGCAATCAAATTCAAGACAAGTCACTCCCGAGAGTTCTATGCAAGCTTGACAAAAGGTAGTCTAAAGCCAGAAGCTCCAGTTGATGTTGCCTCTGGGATCTGCCTGGGGATCAAAGGACGTTCAGGGTCTGATATTGATCTCGTTGGGTTCATATTCCCCAAACCCATCATGTCTGTTCAGCTTACCAATGTTGTGTATCCCACTATTCATGATGTGAATCCCAAAGTGGCTGTTGGAGAAGTTAAATCCATGTTGTACCAGAACAACACTTCTGAAACTCAAGAATTTAAAATTGAGGCCTCCCAAAAAGTCACCCCAAGATCATCCTGGTCTCTTACGTGCAAACTGGTAAACATGTTCAGCCTGGAAGTGAATGCAGGAATTCCACAGCTTGTGGAGGGGATAAATGGCTATCAATTAATTAATGGAGTTGAGGGTACATATCCTCCAAACACCACTGAAGAGAAAATTGAGCTCTTCTCATTTCCTGTTAAAGTTCCTGCAAGAGAAAACATAGATGTGCGCGTCACACTTGGCCAGGCTACAGTTGATCTCCCATTCACTTGCATCATGAAGATTATCTTCATTAATGGCACTGTGTTTGAATTTCAAAAGAAAGGAATCTACAAGGGTGTCGCTTACTCTGATGGAAAAGTGGTTGTGAATGAAGCAAACAAATAGCTTGGTGCAGCCTAATAAGCTTTGAATTCAATTCTATAATGATTTACAATGACTACAAAATCTGTACTCATATTCGATAATGTTTATTAATCAATGTAACCGATGTATGGAACATATTTAGTGCATTATGTATCACTGTACTCAGTATCTCAGTAAAGTCCTTGCTGACTGGAGCTGTGTGTGTGGAACACTGGAGTCCAGCTGTGACTTATATGATCTTGCATCTTCATGTTTATCCTGCATTTGGTGGAATGTGTGAATTTTTTAGTTGATTTTTTTTTAACATCTGGAAACCAGTTAAAATAGTGATTTGTTTTATTCTGCTGGTCCTCAAATGGTGCAAGGCGACATTTTTGATTCATAAAATAAATCTTCAAGTAACATTTTGAGTAATAAATAAAGCATCTCATTTCATGTTTTTTTTTTAGATTTACTTTGACTGTAGCTTTGTGTAACAATTTGATTCTTTTCTTTTTACATTTTCAGAAGATTATAATCTGTTATAATTTCCATCAATAAAATCAGTCTCAATTGAATCTAAGCTTCTGACTTGTTTTTTCCATAATTATGTATTATTCTAGATTCTTCCTGAGCACAACCACTAGTCCCAGTCTTCCCAGAAAAATGTTTCTATATGTTGGAGTAAATAAAAACTCATACATTACTTGAGCACATTTAATTTAATTCATATTATTATTTTGACTTAAGTACATTTTTTCTATACTTATATACTTTCTCCACTATAATTATTATCTATTCCTTTGGACTTTGTCCACTTTGGTCATAACGTCTACTACATAACACACTGTTCCATAACATACTCATGTCAATATCAGTGACACATGTTACTGGTAGCTACTTAACCTTCTCCAAGTTCTCTGTAGCTGTTTAATATACAGTACAGGACACCTGGACACCTTACAGTGACAGTTTATAATCGAGCATTCAAATCTACAATGTCTTCTCTACTGCATTAGACAGAAGCTCTATGGGCTTTAGATCAGGATTTTGGGAATGTTCTATCAAAAATCATCTGGTCTGCATTAGATCATTATCCTGCTTAAAAAAAAAAATCACATTTCATCAATAAAACACAACCTGACCAACACCAATGTAGTAACAAAAAGATCCAGCCATGTTCATCACTCAAACCTCACACCTGAAATGACAAACATTTGTCTGTGTATTATAGAACATCAAAAATCTGTCTTGTCAATGTCTTCTCTATTGCACTCAATAGAAGATCTATAAGCTTTAGATCACAAAAACCTAGATACAAGTTTTATTTTCCAATGTAACAGTTTGTCAGGTTATTTTAATTTACTTATGTTCCATTTAATCTAACCAGGCGGTGTTTCACGATTTCCTGTAAGTGTTTGATTTGAGACCTCTTCATTTAACTTGTGTGTGTTTAATTTATTCAGTCTGTCCTCATCCCAATGCTCTGCCATCACTTTTATTTTCCTGTTCGGTTTTATTACCCTGTTGTCAAAGCACAGGGATGTGCACAGAGATTGGGAGGAATAATCAATCAAAAGAATCACCCATTCAGAGTCTGGGCTCTTTACAGGAAACTCGAGATCTTCTACGCCAACCTCAAACACATCATGGAGATCTTCATGGAACTGGCTTTGTACACAGGAGCACTGAGATGCAGGAACAGGTATAAGCCTCTTAGTTACAGTGAAATGTAATCCTACATATTATAGACAACAGTTTACCTTCAGTTTTGCTGGAACACTTTGGGGACATACTGTACACATGGCTGTGATGTCCAGGTGTCCTGTACTGTATGTTAAACTGCTACGGAGAACTTGGATAGAGTTGAGGACTGAAGCTACCAGTAACATGTGTCACTAATATTACTAGTGACATGTTATTATTATTATTATTATTATTATTATTATTATTATTATTATTATTATTATTATTATTATTATTATTATTATTATTATTATTATTGTTAACAAGTAATGTTATTGAACAGTGTGTTATGTAGTAGATATGGCCAAAGTGGACAAAGTCCAAAGGAATAGATTATAATTTTAGTGGAGAAAGTGTAGATGTATAGAACAAATGATCTTTCCAAGGTTTTAAAACTAGAAAACTGTTTAGTGGTAGCGCTCAGGAAGAATCTAGAATAATACATCATTATGGAAAAAAAATTAGTCAGAAGCTTAGTTTCAATTAAGATTGATTTTATCGATTATTGATTTATTAATCTTCTGAAAATGTAAAAGGAAAAATAATCAAATTGTTACACAAAGCTACAGTCAAACTAAATATTAAAAAAACGTGAATTTAGGTGTTTTATTTATTACTCAAAAAAGTCCTTTGGCAGTGCGGAATCCTCGCATTTGTGTCAGCTTTGTATTGTCTTCGTGTGCTCTGTCTTGCTTTTTAACCTGATAAAATGAAAAAGAATTCTTCTGATAAAGAAACATGGCTAAGAAGAGTTTTGTTTAAGATCAAATAAAGGTAAGCATCAGCTACTGATAAACCGCTACTACTAAATTTCATAAATCAGTATTCAGACATCAGAAGTAACTAATAAACAAGGTGTAATGTGATAAAGTGGAGTCCTACAGAGCTTTATGTCTCTTATGCCACACCAATTTACTTTACCAGTACTAACACATTTTATTTATTAATAATGACAAACCAAACTGTAATAGAAAATGATCAGAATCTAGCTTTCATAATATGAGTTAAACATTATCATATACAGTAACTATACTAACAGTACTAACTAAAACCTTCACTGTAAAAAATGACCGTGAAATTTACAGAAAAATGATGTAAAATACTTACAGAAAAGGATTGTAAGCCCAAAAACATCTTTTTTTTGTTGTTGTTGTTGTTTAATTCACAGTGAACAGATCATTTATTCAATTAGAACTTTTTTTTTTAATGCAAAAAAAAATACCTTTACAAACCTGCATTCCTACTGTAAGGGGCTCGCCTCTCCACAGATCTGACCTGTAACTTGGCCTATTGGCATCACCTGATTGTCTCTATAGAGATAGATAAGTCTTATGCCATACTGTGGAACATTCCAGACAGGGAGAGTGTGGGTTGTTGTTGTTGTGAATTGGGTTGTTGTGCCCATGGCACTTAAAGTTTGTGGCTCGAACAGGAAAACTATTTATTGGTAGTGCTCAGGAATAATACATAAATATGGAAAAAACAAGTCAGAAGCTTAGTTTCAATTGAGACTGATTTTATTGATGGGAATCATAACATTATAATCTTCTGAATATGTGATAGGAAAATAATCAAGTTCATTTATCAAACAAAGCTACAGTCAAAGTAAATGTAAAAAAAAAAAAGATGAAATGAGATGTTTTATTTATTACTCCAAATGTCTTGTAAAGATTTATTTTATTAATATGGCTTTGCACCATTGGAAAACCAGCAGAATAATTCAAATCACATTTTTTTATTGGTTTACAGATTAGGGAAAAAATCAACTAAAAAAAATCACCCATTACACCAAATGCAGGATAAACATGAAGATGCAAGATCATATAAGTCACAGCTGGACTCCAGTGTTCCACACACACAGCTCCAGTCAGCAAGACCTTTACTGAGATACTGAGTACAGTGAAACATAATGCACTAAATACGTCCCATACATCTGTAACATTGATTATTAAACATTATCTAATATGAGTACACATTTTGTAGTTAAAATATTTATAGAATTTAATTGAAAGCTTGTAAGGCTACATCAATCATTTTCTTTGATTCATTCACAACCACTTTTCCATCAGAGTAAGCGATTTTTTTATAGGTCTCAATTGTAAATTCCTGAGTTTCAGAACTGTTGTTCTAATAAAACATAGATTTAATTTCTCCAACAGCCATTTTGGGTATCACATCATGAATGGTGGGATACACAACATTGGTAAGCTGAGCAGACTTAACAATGTTGATGAATATGAATTATAAACTTTCCAAAAAAGTTTCCTTTAACTGAAGTTAACTAACATGAATAAACCATATCTAACCCCAATGCTATAATAAAACACAAGCCGGTCATGTTAACATTGTTCAGTTAATGTGTTCACACCCAATGAGGATTTCGCACGACAGAAAATATTCAGAATCGAACTTTCATAATATGAGTTAAAGAAACCTTAAAATAAAGCATTAACACATATAGTACTTATAAAGCTATAATACTCTAGTCTACATACACAGTTAATAACCTACATAATGTAATCATGAATATACAGCACAGGTTAATTACCTTAAAATGTCAGAACATCTAAGAAACCACAATGAAGTGACATTTCTTTGTCTCACAGAAACTTTTGAGAACATCTTGGAAGGGAATCATAGTTTCAGTAACTGTTATGATTTCTTCTCCTTTGCATCCCATGAAAGCTCTACATACCTTTGATAAGGGCTCTTGGAATGTTCTACCAAAAAGTGTCTGGTCTTCATTGGATGTAGGAACAATGGGGTGGTATTTATTTTCTCCTCAGTTTAATGCAGTGCAAAAACCAGAAAAAGGCCAAAAAGTAAATAGTTCCTCTTAGTTTGAAGGCCCCAGGTCAGCTGGATGTGTCTTTAAAAGAATCTCAGAAAGACAACCAGCAGTAGTTCCGTTAGGCACGCCTCGTTTTCTCCTCTCCAGCCGCTGAGTCTCGCTTCCTGCTGTGTTTTCCTCCTGGAGTGTGAATACTCCAGCGGCGCTCTTGATTGGCTCGTGATTTTCGGCGGGAGTTTCGGCCGCTCCGCCTGGCTCTCGGTCCCCGCGGCGCTGGACACGGTGCTGAAGTTCGAGAGCTCACGCTTAGTGCTGCTGACCAAGGTGCTGAACCTCCACCTATTACACTCTCCTGCTTCTTGTTTGCCATTATATCAATATTTATAGATAGATATTTATATAATATTAGATCAATATTTTCAATACTGATCAATACAGACAGATTTCATTAACATGTTCATGTTCAGAATTGTGTTTGATTTAAGACCTTGTCATTTAACTTGTGTGTGTTTAATTTATTGAGTCTATCCTCGTCCCGATTCTCTGCCGTCACTTTTATTTTCCTGTTCGGTTTTATTGCCCTGTTGTCAAAGCACAGGGATGTGCACAGAGATAGGGAGGAAAAAAATCAACCAAAAGAATCACCCATTCAGAGTCGAGGCTCTTTACAGGACACTCGAGATCTTTCTCTCCAACCTCCAACACATCATGGAGATCTTCATGGAACTGGCTTTGAACACAGGAGCATTGAGATGCAGGAACAGGTATAAGCCTCTTAGTTACAGTGAAATGTAATCCTACATATTATAGACAACAGTTTACCTTCAGTTTTGCTGGAACACTTTGGGGACATACTGTACACATGGCTGTGATGTCCAGGTGTCCTGTACTGTATATTAAACAGCTACAGAGAACTTGGAGAAGGTTAAGTAGCTACCAGTAACATGTGTCACTAATATTGACATGTGTACGTTATGGAACAGTGTGTTATGTAGTAGATGTTATGGCCAAAGTGGACAAAGTCTAAAGGAATAGATAATAATTATAATGGAGAAAGTGTAGAAGTATAGAAAAAAATTTACTTAAGTCAAAGTAATATCATTAATGAGTTTAAATTTGCTAAAATAGTGTATGAGTGTTTGTTTACTCCAGCATATAGAAATATTTCTGGGAAGACTGGGACTAGACGCAGATCTTTCCAAGGTTTTAAAACTCAAACAGGAAAACTGTTTAGTGGTAGTGCTCAGGAAAAATCTACAATAATACATAATTATGGAAAAAACAAGTCAGAAGCTTTGTTTCAATTGAAACTGATTTTATTGATGGAAATCATAACAGATTATAATCTTCTGAATATGTGAAAGGAAAATAATCAAGTCCAGATATCACACAAAGCTACAGTCAAAGTAAATCTATAAAAAACATGAAAGTAGATGTTTTATTTATTACTGCAAATGTTTTGTAAAGATTTATTTTATTAATGTGGCTTTGCACCATTGGAAGACCAGCAGAATAATTCAAATCACATTTTTTATTGATTTACAGATTAGGAAAAAAATCACCCATTCCACTAAATGCAGGATAAACATGAAGATGCAGGATCATATAGGTCATTTGAATTGAATTAAAAGCTTATTAGGCTGCACCAATCATTTTGTTTGATTCTTTCACAACCACTTTTCCATCAGAGTAAGTGACACCCTTGTAGGTTCCACTGGTATTATACTCCAGCACACCGCCATTATGGCAGGTAATCTTCATGATGCCAGTGAATGGGAGATCAACTGTAGCCTGGCCAAGTGTGATGTCCACATCCACGGTTTTACCTGGAGGAACTTTAACAGGAAATGAGAAGAGCATCATTTTCTCTGTATTGAAGTCTGAAGCATATGCACCTTCAACACCAATGGTTAATTGATATCTTGATTCCCCCCCCACAAGAAATGGAATTCCTGCATTTACTTCTAGGCTGAATGCCTCTTTTCCCTTAACAGACCAGGAGGATTTTTGGATGATTTTTTTGGAGGTCTCAATTTTGTATTCTTGAAGTACAGAAGTCTTGTTCTGGAAGGTCATGGATTTAATTTCTCCAACAGCCACTTTGGGTATCACATCAGAAATGGTGGGATACACAACATTGATAAGCTGAGCAGACTTGATGGTGTTGATGAACATGAAGCCTAAGCGATCAATATCAGACCCTGAACGTCCTTTGATTCCGATGCAGATCCCAGAAGCAACATCAACTGAAACTTCTGGTTTAAGTCTATGAGTTGTCAATTTTGCATAGAATTCTCGGGACTGACTTGTCTTGAATTTGATTGCACCCAGACGTGTATCATCTTTATTTGGCCAAAGTGAAAGGGAGGTGAAATGCTCTCCATCTTCAAATGTAAACTCTTTCAGATTCCCAGCAGGATCACCAAACTGCTCGGACCGGCCATCAGTAAGCCACACCTTCATGGCTTTTATTTTGTAGTCACCTTCCCAAACCTGGATCGTTTTTATCATGCTTCCATTTCCAGTGCCATTGAAATCGAAAGCATCTCCTCCCTGACCTCCAACTTCAACAACAGGTGCCAGGTTTGACATGCTGTTCATCTTGAGCCTAAAAAAACGAAAGATGACTCAAGAATTAAGCTGACGAAATGAAAAATATTTTATTAAGATTAAATCAAGGCAAGCATCAGCTACTGCTAATTTTATTTACTGCTTCAGCTCATGAATCTTTATCAACCATTTGTATCATTAGATGTCGTTTACTGTATCTTTATTTATTTATTTATTTTATCAGGTGACTTTATGCTTGCTAATAACCAGTGCATAGAGTTTGATAAAAATCATTTATTATTTATATTTATACAGGGTTATTCTTTACAAAAAAGTTTCCTGTGTTCACACTAATATGTTGACTAATGTGTTCACACCCAATGAGGATTTCGCACGACAGAAAATGTTCAGAATCGAACTTTCATAATATGAGTTAAAGAAACCTTAAAATTAAGAATTAACACATACAATACATTTCGCTCCAGAAGCTATTTGTTTCTACATCCTACTGAATCCTGTTGAACATTGTTTGAAAAAGCTGAAACATGTGATCTGATCATCTGATCAAGAGACAGTTAATAACCAAAGAAGAGGGTTTTAACTGGCATGATTCAGAACTCCGAATTTTATTTTATTTTATTTATTTCATTAAATTTCATAAATCAGTATTCAGACATCAGAAGTAACTAATAAACAAGGTGTAATGTGATAAAGTGAAGACCTACAGATTTTTATGTCTCTTATACCACACCAATTTACTTTACCAGTACTAACACATTTTATTTATTAATGATTAACGCACTGACAAACCACACTGTAATAGAAAATGATCAGAATTAAGCTTTCATAATATGAGTTAAACATGATCATATACAGTAACTATAATGCTGTAATACTATAATCTACATACACAGTAATCTACATACACAGTTAATAACCTACATAATGTCATCAAGAATAATCTGCATACTTACAAGGAACTGATGAAGCAGGTGGCAAGAAATGTCTTCTTTAAAAGACGTCTTGTGAAGGATGCAAGTTTGTGGATGAGACAGAAGCTTCATGCTCTCGTATTTATACCAGATAAAGAGGGTGGTCCTGGACCTTACACCACACTTCCAAGGAACAAGTGTGTGTGTTTATTGAGTCCATGCTGTTAGTTGGAAATCAGATTTCACAAGATTTTCACCCCCAGTGCACAATAATGTTTATTATTTAATGAACATTCCTTTGTGTCATTAAACCTCGTGATGACCTCTTCACACAGAATCATGTTTTCTGTAACAGATACAGTTAAATTTTTCTCCAACCTACAAAACTTTCATTCTTTTTCCAGCCATGTTCATATGTGTAATTTAAAGTACCCTGATAGATGAGTTTGCCATCAGACTCCTACATCTTTACATTTTTAAATACTGCTACAACTGTTTTTGCAGAACAAACAGACTGTATACTGGGTGGTGCTGTCTTTATATATCTGTATTGTAGTTTATTATATTGTCTGTTTGCACTGTCTCTTTATGTCGATAGAATAATTAGTTCTGTGTTGTCTCATGTAGGTCGGTGTCTTTATGTAGCACCAGGGTCCTGGACAAACGTTTCATTTCACTGTGTACTGTATCAGATATTGTATTTGGTCACAATGACATTTAAAAGCCTCTCAACTTGACCTGATCGTATACCATACTTACATACTTATACATACAAGCACAGTTATCAGTGTGTCTAAGCTGGTGGTTGTAGATAAATTACACAATTTTCTTCCCCCAGAAGTTATTTTCTTAAAGCTTAAAATACACAATGGAGTGATTTACTATTTAGTTACTGATTTAGGTGACTGAATAATTAAACATACAAACATCTTTGTCAGAAATTGATTTCCTTCAACTCTGAGAAGGCATAATGATGAGGTTTATTCTTTTGTGAACATTCATTTGTGTCACTGAACCTATTGATGACATCTTAAAACGGAATCATGGTTTCTGTTACGATGGAATTGTCCTCAAACCTAAAAATATTCAGTCTGTTTATAAAAAAGCATCAATAATCTACAATGTCTTTTCTATTGTATTCCATAGAAGCTCTATAGGCTCTATCAAAAAGCATCTGGTCTGTATTGGATCATTGTGAAGGACTCATGTGAATGTGAATTCCAGTTTGCTGGTAAGATCCCAGGAGGATGTTTGGGTGATTTTTCTGGATATCTAAAGTTTGTATTCTCGTGTTTCAGGAGTGATGTTCTTGTAGGACATGGACTTGATAACTATGACACCACCCAGTATACAGTCTGTTTGTTCTGCAAAAACAGTTGTAGCAGCATTTAAAAATGTAAAGATGTAGGGGTCTGATGGCAAACTCATATATCAGGGTACTTTAAATTACACATATGAACATGGCTGGATCTTTTTGTTACTACATTGGTGTTGGTCAGGTTGTGTTTTATTGATGAAATGTGATTTTTTTAAGCAGGATAATGGTCTAATGCAGACCAGATGTTTTTTGATAGAACATTCCCAAAACCCTGATCTAAAGCATATAGAGCTTCTATCTAATGCAGTAGAAAGACATTTCTGATGCTAAACAGAATGAAAGTTTTGTAGGTTGGAGAAAAGTTCCACTGTATCTGTTACTGAAACCATGATTCTGTGAAAATATTTTATCAAAAGTTTCTGTGACACGGATTCATTCTTGAGTTGTATAGACAGTTAAAGGGTTTTAACCCCTAGGGGGAAAAAAGCTTCTCTAATCAGAATTCCTACTAACAGCGTGAGCACACACACACACACACACACACACACACACACACACACACACACACACACACACACACACACACACACACACACACACACACACACACACACACACACACCTGTTACATAGAGGTGTTGGATAAGGTTCCTTGTAAGTGTGCAGTTTATCCTTGATGACATTATGTAGATTATTAACTGTGTATGTAAATCTGTCAGTACTGGTAAAGTAAATCACTGTAGCATTAAAGTTGATAACTTCTTACTTCTGAGGTGTGAATACTGTAATGTGAAATCCTCATTAGGTTTGAACACATTAACTGAACAATGTTAACAATTTTATTATTTTCATGTCAGTGAATTCCACTTGCATTTTATTTTAGAATTGGGCTTGAAGATGATTTATTTATTTTTTTCCAAGATTTATTTAATCTTAATATTATTTGCTGATTCAGCAATCACACCAATTTACTTTACCAGTACTAACACATTTTATTTATTAATGATTAACGCACTGACAAACCACACTGTAATAGAAAATGATCAGAATTAAGCTTTCATAATATGAGTTAAACATGATCATATACAGTAACTATAATGCTGTAATACTATAATCTACATACACAGTTAATAACCTACATAATGGTTGTTATGTACTGTATATTAAACAGTTACAGAGAACTTGGATAAGGTTTAGTCCAGCAGATAGAAACATTTTACTGGGACTGGAAGCAGACCTTTTGATGGTTTGATGGCAACTTAAAATGCTTTTTGATAGAACATTTCCAGAGCCCTGATCTAAAGCCTATGGAGCTTCCATTGGATGCAACAGAGAAGACATTGTAGATTTCTGATACTTATTATGAACAGACTAAATGTTTTGTCTTCCACTTTAACTATTACAGAAACCTTTATTCCATTCCAAGGTGTCATCAAAAGTTTCTGATACCCAGATTAATTATTGAGTGTGTGGACAGTTTAAGGGTATTTACCCCTATTAAAAAAGCTTCTCTTATCGGAATTCCTACTAACAGCGTGAGCTCGCACACACACACACACACACACACACACACACACACACAAATAAACACACAAATAAACACACACACACACACACACACACACACACACACACACACACACACACACACACACACACACACACACACACACACACCTGTTACACAGAGGTGTGGGATAAGGTTCCTTGTAAGTGTGCAGTTTATTCTTGATGACATTATGGAGGTTATTAACTGTGTATGTAGATTATAGTATCACAGCATTATAGTTACTGTATATGATAATGTTTAAGTCTAAATTGGTGTGGTATAGGAGACATAAAGCTCTGTAGGACTCCACTTTTTCACATTACACCTTGTTTATTAGTTACTTCTGATAGAAACTATCTTTTCACTTTTGACAGCTTTCTATCCGCTAGTTCTGGAGGGAAACCGAAGTAAAGGAGAAGCAGAGGGGAAACTCTGAAAGTCTTGTAGATATTGTAATTTTTGTATTATATTTAATCTTTCAATATTTCAATGCTTAGCAATATTACACTGGAAAAACAATTCGGAAAAAAAAAATGACTGACAAAAATAAAATAAATGAAGAAAACCATAATGTGAGTGGCAGATAAAAGTTGTGAAGATTGTGGCTTACAGATGTGGCCGGTCCGAGCAGATTGGTGTTCTTGCTTTGAGTTTAAAAGTCTTTATATTTGAAGATGGAGAGAATTTCACCTCCCTTTCACTTTGTTCAAATCAAGATGGTACACATCTGGGTGCAATCAAATTCAAACCAGATGCTTTTTGGTAGAATATTTAAAGAGCCCCTATCTAAAGTTGTAGCTTGTTTGATGCTCAATTATAAACAGATTGAACATTTTGTCAGTTGGAGAAAAATGTCATCCTAACAGTTACAGAATCTATGATTCCCTTCCAAGGTGTTATCAAAAGTTTCTGTGAGACAAAGAAATGTGGATTCAATAAAAAATCACTTCATTGTGGTTTCTTAGATGTTACGCCATGTTAAGGTAATTAACCTGTGTGGTAAAGTGTTCACTAAACATTAAACCACTTTATTGTGCTTTCTGACAGTTTAAGGAAATTATGGTTATAAAAGTCTTGTAAAATCTGATTACACACACACACACACACACACACACACACACACACACACACACACACACACACACACACACACACACACACACACACACACACACACACACACACTTGTTACTTGGAAGTGTGGTGTAAGGCTCAGAACCACACTTTTTATTTGGTATAAATACGAGAGCACGAAGCTTCTGTCTCATCCACAAACTTGCATCCTTCACAAGACGTCTTTTGAAGAAGACATTTCTTGCTACCTGGTTCATCATTTCTGTGTAAATGTGCAGTTTATTCTTGATGACATTATGTAGGTTATTAACTGTGTATTTAGATTACTGTGTATGTAGATTACTGTTTATGTAGATTACAGTATTACAGCATTATAGTTACTGTATATGATAATGTTTAACTCATATTATGAAAGCTTAATTCTGATCATTTTCTATTACAGTGTGGTTTGTCAGTGCATTTATCATTAATAAATAAAATATGTTATTACTGATAATGTAAATTGTTGTGGCATAAGAGACATAAAGCTCTGTAGGTCTCCACTTTATCACATTACACCTTGTTTATTAGTTACTTCAGATTTTATACTGAATACTAATTTCTTAAATTTCAGCATTAAATTCTCACAAGGCGTCCATAACTCAACTCTGTACATGATTATGTCAATAAAATCTTTGGGTCTCAGAGTTCTGAATTATGCCAGTTAACATCCACTTCTGTGTTTATTTAAAAAAACCCAAAAAAAAACAAGTGTGTTGATCCCAAAGTTAAATGTTAGTGATGGTGTAACATAGGGGTCTCAGACACAGAGTGAGGTTCTGTACAGTAAAAGTTAACATGAGGAGAGGAAACACACTTTAAACACCATGTATCAAAGACAGATAGAAAACATTTAAAGACTTGGCAAATACATAAAGGCAAGACAGCATCATACATGATAAAGCTTTCCACAATAACACAACTCAGAACTTACACATGTCTAAAGTTTCACACTGACATGCTAGCTCATGTGCTTTTTATATGGTGCTAATAGGAAGTGGGTGAAGTACTCGAACAGATTATTAGAACACAGAGGATGGCATCCTTTTGTAAAACAATAATCTGGCCATTAATATACATAAAGACATCTAATAATACAGTTGTTTAATGAAGCTTACTGAGCTGAATCAGCAAATAATATCAGCAGTAGCTCATGCTTCAGGCATTTTATTATCTTAACTACAAATCATCTTAAACATGCCTATTTATCAGAAGAACTATTTTCATCTATCTTGAAATGTTTGTCTTTTTAAGGTTAAGAACAAGATGGTCAGTGTTGTTGAAGTTGGTGGAAAAGGAGGACAGGCATTCAGCAAGTGTTTACATTTCAAGGTGGAGAGTATTTCGCCTCCATTTCACTTTCACCAAATCAAGATGGTACACATCTGGGTGCCATCAAATTCACGACAAGCATGGGGAATCAGTTCTTTGCAAGCGCGACAAGTGGTCAGCTGCAACCAGCAGTACAAGTTGATGTTGCCTCTGGGAAATGCATAGGAATCCAAGGACGTTCTGGGTCTGCCATTGATTAATTCGGCTTCATGATGCTCAACAAGTGATACCAATATGTTGTATCCCACCATTTCTATAGTCTCACCCAATGTGACTTATCTTTTGTGACTAATCTTATATGACTGATTATAATCTGTTATAACTTCCATCAATAAAATCAGTCTTAATTGAAACCAAGCTTCTGACTTGTTTTATCCATAATTATGTATTATTCTAGATTCTTCCTGAGCACTACCACTAGTCCCAGTCTAACCAGTAAAATGTTTCTATATGTTGGAGTAAACAAACACTCATACACTACTTGAGCACATTTAAACTCATGCATGTTATTATTTTGACTTAAGTAAATTGTTTTATACATCTACACTTTCTCCACTATAATTATTATCTACTCCTTTAGACTTTGTCCACTTTGGCCATAACATCTACTACATAACACACTGTTCCATAACATACACATGTCAATATTAGTGACACATTTTACTGGTAGCTACTTAACCTTCTCCAAGTTCTCTGTAGCTGTTTAATATACAGTACAGGACACCTGGACATCACAGCCATGTGTACAGTATGTCCCCAAAGTGTTCCAGCAAAACTGATGAACACAATGAGCCCCATTTTCTCTTCATTGGTCTCTGAAGCATATGTACCCTCAACACCAATAATTAATTCATATCTTGATTCTGGTAGGACATGGAGTTAATTAAATTAAACCAGTCATTGTTAACATTAATTGATCAATGTGTTCACACCTAATGAGGATTTCACATTACAGTACTTAAACCTCAGAAGTAAGCCGTTATCAACTTTAATGCTACAGTGATTTACTTTATCAGTACTAACAAATAGTATTTATTGTGTTTGTTTCCAAACTTTGGAATAGTCTTCCTGATAGTGTTCGGGGCTCAGACACACTTTCCCAGTTTAAATGTAGATCAAAACTCATCTCTTTAGTCAGGCGTACACATAATACATCCTATAGTATCATGCACCAGTACATCAGACCTGCACATTATTTATGAACAGCAGATATGTTAATCCCTCTCCACTGCTTCTCTCTTTGTACCCATCCCAAGGCATCCAGACACTGTACCAGCTCCCAACGTCCTCTGTGGGACGAAGACTTTGGACGTCCACTGAGCCGAGGCCGACTCTAAGAATCCTGAGACATCTCCAGTTAGACTTTGTGATACTAAGGAGATCCGAAGTCCATGATCCTTACACCAATACAACACTTACTTGGCTGTATATTACAATCACACCCCCAGTGTCACCCAGATGAGGACGGGTTCCCCCTTGGGTCCGGTTCCTCTCAAGGTTTCTTCCTTTACCAATTTAAGAGAGTTTTTCCTTGCCACTGCTGACTGAGTCACCTCAGACTTGCTCATAGGGGAATAAATACATACACATTGCGAACTATATATATCTAATAATAATCTAGAATTTTTATTCTGTCAATTCTTTTATTTTATTATTTGTTATTTCCTTTATCATTAATTATGTTTACCTTCTGCTCTGTGTTTATGTTCTGTAAAGCTGCTTTGAGACAATGTCTATTGTAAAAAGTGCTATACAAATTGTGTTGTCCTGTAAGGACTTTAATATTTATATGTGTGCTTTAAATATTTTTGATAAATATTCCTCTATAAAAATGTAAAGTTTATAATTAATTTATCTACTTAATTTGTAAAAATATATGGTTCGTTTTATGCGATGTCATTTCCGGTTTTGCTACTTCCGGTTTCGCCACTTCCGGTTAGCGCTCAGTGCTCAATCTTGCAATGAAACCGGCATGGCGTGCTCTTTATAGTATCCAGCGCATCCACTAAAAACATCATAGAGGCAATGCCGTAAGTTCATTAATACGATATCACACACGTTAAAGATCATATATTAGAGATTATTTGTTCTAAAAGGCGATGTTTTATGTGCCGTTAAAATGGTTGTAACCACCCTGTTTAGGCTTTAGCGATGCTAATAGCAAATAGTAGTTTGTCTTTGTTAATTTATAATGCAATGTTAGCCAAGACTCTGAATATTGTTGTTTTGTCTTATTGCAGTTTTCACCGTACAATGTAAATGAGAGAGTGACAGTAAAGGGTAAATCTTACTACGACTCTGTCTTCATTGGCTACGGTTTAACTCTGTGTTTAGTCAGCGTTCCAACACACTGCACGAGAACACTACAGTGAAAAGGCATAATTTGATGCTAAAGTGGTTAAGATGGATACAAGCAGCAAGATGTCTGTCTGCAGCGCAAGAAGTGGCAAGTCATCTTCGTCATCAGCGAGCGCAGCCCATGCACGGGCCAGAGCTGAGGCCGCCAAGGTGAGAGCGTCATATGCTAGCCAGGAGGCTAAACTTAAAATGGAAAAAGCCACAAGGGAAGCTCAAAGTCAGATGGAAACAGTAAGATTAGACACTGAGTTGGAAATGTTAACACTGCAACGAGAAGCCGATGCAGCCGAAGTAGAGGCACAAGTGTTAGAGGATGCTGAATTAGCAGAGCATGCAGTAGAAAGGGTTGGATCTGTAGCAGAGGAAGCTAAAATTGAATGCACCAGTGAATATGTAAATTCTCAAAATAGCCTTCAGGATCATTCTTCACCTCCACTTCTATTACCTTTGTCCGTCACCCCTCCATTTCAAGCTGGCTCAAATAACAGCTTTGTAACATTGAGTTTAGCTGCGAAAGATACCTCACATGCTCAATCTATCAAACATAAGCCAAAGTCTCAAAAAGCTGACAGTTTACACTTACCTGCAACAAACCTATCTAATCTGTCCGAAGGTGTGATTTAGTCTGAAGTTGGGAGGACCAGCCCCATCATGAATGTACCTGTTAAGCCTTATGTCCCTCAATATATCCCTCCATCTAGCACGCCACATCAGGTAGAGTCTCTGGCACAGTATTTAGCCAGACGAGACCTTGTTAGTTCAGGACTTTACCTATTTGATGATAAGCCTGAAAACTATCGGTCATGGTATTCCTCATTCGCCAGTGCAGCTCGTGAAGTTCACCTCACAGCAACCCAGGAACTGGACCTCATGACTAAATGGCTAGGAAAAGAATCTAGCGAAATGGTGAAGCGGATCCGCTCAGTGCACGTCAGTAACCCCGGTCTTGCTTTACACAAAGCATGGGAGAGACTACACGAGTGCTATGCTGCACCAGAAATCATCGAAAGGTCATTGTTTCAGAGATTGGACAGTTTTCCTAGGATTTCAGTTAAGGACCACATCAAATTACGTGAACTAGCGGATTTGCTTATGGAAATCCAAGGTGCTAAAGAGGATGGTTATCTCACAGGTCTGTCATACCTTGACACTTCACGTGGAATTGCGCCAATTGTAGATAAGCTCCCATATGGGCTGCAAGACAAGTGGGTGACTTCCGGGTCATGCTACAAAGAACGAAATTATGGGCGCTTTCCCCCCTTTGGGTATTTCTGCAACTTTGTGTGCTTTGAAGCAAGGAAGCGAAACGACCCTAGCTTTATGCATCAAAGCAGCGCTACAACAACTGCAAAACCAGACAGAACCATTGTGAAGAGTTTCCAAACTAACAAAGCCATCACAGTTCACAAAACAGATGTGCGTGCAGCCAGTGACGACCCTAACAAAATCTGTCCATTACACAACAAACCACACCCCTTGAAAAAATGCAGGACATTCAGAAACAAACCCTTAGACGAAAGAAAGGCCTTTCTCAAAGAGCAAAGAATATGTTTCAAATGCTGTTCTTCAGTTTCTCACCTCGCCAAGGAATGTAAGTCTTGCGTAAAGTGCTCTGAATGCGGTAGTACCAATCACGATGCGGCCATGCACCCTGGCCCATCACCACAAGTAATCAAGACTCCATCACTGTCACAAGAGAATGGCGGGGAGGAAGATGATAACTCTAACCAAGCCGTTGTCAGTATAAGCTGTACAGAAGTTTGTGGTCCAGGTCAGTGGAGCCGCTCATGCTCAAAAATCTGCCTTGTAAATCTGTTCCCAAAGGGCTCCAAGGACATAGCCATCAAAGCCTATGTAATTCTTGATGACCAGAGCAATCGTTCATTAGCCAGACCAGAATTCTTCGAGCAGTTCAATGTGGAGAGTGAACAATTCTCATATCATCTCAGAACCTGCTCTGGCATAATCGAAACATCTGGCAGGAAAGCTGAAGGATTCCAGGTTGAGTCCCTGGATGGAAAGGTTCTCATCTCTCTTCCTCCACTTATTGAGTGTCATGAGATCACGAACAATCGTGCTGAGATTCCTACGCCAAGTGCAGTTCTTTCCCAGCCTCATCTCTGTCACATAGCCAAGCACATTCCAGAACTAGAACCGAAAGCAGAAATACTTTTGCTATTAGGGAGAGACGTGATAAGGGCTCACAAGGTCAGGCAGCAGGTCAACGGACCAAACAATGCCCCTTTTGCCCAACGACTAGACCTGGGCTGGGTAGTAATAGGAGAAGTGTGCCTAGGTAATGCACATAGGCCAACGGTCAACACATTCAAGACCAATGTGCTGGAAAGTGGCCGATATTCAATTTTTCAACCCTGTACAAGTTTTATGCGGATCAAGGAGATGCAGCAAAGTGGGAACACATCCGCCAAATCAACTGAGAAGACACTTGGAGAGACAGTGTTCAGCAGAACCGAGGACGACAACAAACCTGCTCCATCTGTTGAGGACATAGCCTTTCTAAAAATAATGGACACAAGCGTCTATAGAAGCGATGATAACAGCTGGGTGGCCCCCCTACCGTTTAGAGATCCACGCAAGCCATTGCCAAACAACAAGGAGCAAGTCGTTAATCGTTTAACAAGTCTGCAACGAACTCTGAAAAGAAAACCTGAGATGCAGCAACAGTATGTGGAATTCATGGAAAGGATCTTTACCAATGGACACGCTGAGGTAGCGCCACCACTGAAAGAAGGGGATGAATGCTGGTACCTTCCTACATTCGGGGTTTATCATTCCCAAAAACCCAATCAGATCAGGGTGGTCTTTGATTCCAGTGCTCGATACTCCGGCATCTCTCTCAATGATGTGCTCCTCACAGGGCCCGACCTCAATAACTCCCTTGTTGGCGTCCTGCTACGCTTTCGGAAAGAGAAGGTTGCAATCCTAGCGGACATTCAGCAGATGTTCCATTGTTTCTTGGTACATGAAGACCATCGTAACTTTCTCCGTTTTCTATGGCACAAGGACAATGATGTGAACAAGGAAATTATTGAGTATCGAATGAAGGTCCATGTCTTCGGTAATCGACCATCTCCTGCCGTGGCCATTTACGGACTGCGGAGAGCCATCAGAGAATTTGCACAGCAGCACGGTGCCGATACAATCAAGTTCGTGGAGAGACATTTCTATGTTGATGATGGTTTGTTATCTGTACCATCCGAAGCTGAGGCAATTGACTTGCTCAAAACAACACAGGCCTCACTAGCTGAATCAAACCTCCGTTTGCACAAGTTTGCTTCAAACTCTCAGACAGTTATGGAAGCCTTTCCGCCAGAAGATTGTGCCCCAGTAATCAAGGACCTAGACCTAAGTGGAGAAACTTCGCCCACACAACGGAGTTTAGGTCTGCTATGGGAGATCACGACCGACACATTCACTTACTCTGCATCAACAATTACCAAACCATTCACCCGGCGTGGTGTCCTCTCCACTGTAAACAGTGTTTTTGATCCTTTGGGTCTGCTGGCACCCGTCACGATCCAGGGAAGAGCCCTTCTCAGAGAACTTACCTCTGAACAGCCTGACTGGGACACACCTCTCTCTGAGAATGAATTAAGCAAATGGCAAGCCTGGAAAGATTCTCTCCAAGACCTAGATCGGCTTCATGCTCCACGTGCATACACAACAACCTCACTAGTCGAAACAGTGCACACAGAATTGTGTGTATTCTCAGATGCATCTACCAAGGCCATAGGTGCTGTGGCATATCTGAAAGCACTTCAGAAAGATGGACAAGTAGAAGTAGGATTTGTCATGGGCAAGGCAAAATTAGCACCCCTGTCTGAACCTACAATCCCAAGGCTCGAGCTCTGCGCTGCGGTCTTAGCAGTAGAGATGGCAGATCTCATTAAGGACGAGCTGGATCTGGAGCTAAATGATATAAAGTTCTTTACCGACAGCAAAGTGGTGCTCGGCTACATTTACAATGAGTCAAAACGATTCTATGTGTATGTCCACAACAGAGTTCAACGCATCCATCAGTCCTCAAAACCTGAGCAGTGGCACTATGTGCGCACAGAAGAAAACCCTGCAGATCATGCATCACGATCTTTACCTGCACTACGCTTGGCACAGAGTTCATGGTTTACAGGTCCCTCCTTCCTGCGTCAGCCACCTCCAAAAAAGACACAAACGACTGAGATGTTCGAACTAATTGCACCCGAAAATGACCCAGAAATACGACCACAAGTACAAACATGTATTACTAACCTGAAAGAACCAGAGTTTACCTCTTACCGATTCCAGCGGTTCTCCACCTTCACCTCCCTATTAAGAGGAATATCATTTCTAGTTCACATAGTAAAATCCTACAATCACACCAACCAACACAGCAAATGCAAAGGTTGGCACAGATGTGACTTACACCGTACTCCAGACGAAATTAACCAAGCAAGGAATGTTATCCTTAAAGCAACACAAAGGGCTACATTTGCAAACGAACTGACGGCCCTCCAAGGTAACCAAGCCGTACCCAAAAGTAGTCACTTAAGGAAACTCAGTCCAATCTTGGAGGACAACTTAATTTGTGTTGGAGGACGACTAAAGTACTCTGAGCTTGCAACTGCAGAAAAGAAACCAATAATTCTCCCCAAAGATAGCCACATATCATTATTGCTCATTCGACATCACCATGAGCAAGTGAAACATCAAGGCCGTCACCTGACAGAAGGAGCTATCAGAGCAGCGGGACTGTGGATCCTGGGAGGCAAGTCATTAATTAATTCAGTACTTCACAAATGCATAACCTGTCGCAAGCTGCGTGGAAAGTTGGAAGAACAACACATGTCAAACCTGCCACCCGAACGTCTAAAGGTCTGCCCTCCATTTACATATGTGGGACTCGACGTATTTGGACCGTGGTCCGTCACAAGCAGACGCACCAGAGGAGGACATGCGGAGAGCAAGCGGTGGGCCATCATGTTCTGCTGCATGAGTTCAAGAGCAGTGCACATCGAGGTCATTGAATCAATGGACACGTCGAGTTGCATAAATGCTCTCAGGCGCTTCTTTGCACTCAGACGCCCTGCGAAACAGCTCCATTCCGATTGTGGTACCAATTTCATTGGAACGTGTAAGGAGCTCGGAATGGACAAAGTGGTGCAGAAGTACCTCAGCGAGCAAGGATGCAGCTGGGAATTCAACCCACCTCACAGTTCTCACATGGGAGGCTCGTGGGAGCACCTGATAGGCATTGCCAGAAGAATCCTAGATTCAATGTTTCTCCAGCTGAAAACACGTTTAACCCACGAAGTTCTTTGCACACTAATGGCAGAAGTTACTGCTATCATAAATGCACGACCACTCGTACCCGTGTCTGCAGACCCAGAACAGCCATTCATACTTTCACCATCTATGCTCCTCACACAGAAGACAGGAGTTCCGCCTCCTCCCGGGGACTTTACGGACAAGGACTTGTACACAAAACAATGGAGACAAGTTCAGGCTCTCGCAAACCACTTCTGGACCCGCTGGAGACGAGAATACTTACCTTGCTTACAGCACAGGCCAAAATGGACGGTACCTCGCAGAAACCTACAAGTCGGAGATCTGGTTCTGCTCAGGGACAAGCAGACAATCTCGCAACTGTTGGCCCATGGCCAGAATTTCAGCCATATTTCCTGGAAAGGACGGCCATGTAAGAAAGGTTGAAGTCACCACGACTGACCAAGGCAATATAAAAACCTTTCTAAGGCCAATTGTAGAGGTCGTCCTTCTTCTACCGAAAGACTGATCTAGGGACTATGGTTTAGCACTTTTACAAGTTCATAGTGACCTTACATAGGTCAGGCGGGGAGTGTGTTGTCCTGTAAGGACTTTAATATTTATATGTGTGCTTTAAATATTTTTAATAAATATTCCTCTATAAAAATGTAAAGTTTATAATTAATTTATCTACTTAATTTGTAAAAATATATGGTTCGTTTTATGCGATGTCACTTCCGGTTTTGCTACTTCCGGTTTCGCCACTTCCGGTTAGCGCTCAGTGCTCAATCTTGCAATGAAACCGGCATGGCGTGCTCTTTATAGTATCCAGCGCATCCACTAAAAACATCATAGAGGCAATGCCGTAAGTTCATTAATACGATATCACACACGTTAAAGATCATATATTAGAGATTATTTGTTCTAAAAGGCGATGTTTTATGTGCCGTTAAAAATGGTTGTAACCACCCTGTTTAGGCTTTAGCGATGCTAATAGCAAATAGTAGTTTGTCTTTGTTAATTTATAATGCAATGTTAGCCAAGACTCTGAATATTGTTGTTTTGTCTTATTGCAGTTTTCACCGTACAATGTAAATGAGAGAGTGACAGTAAAGGGTAAATCTTACTACGACTCTGTCTTCATTGGCTACGGTTTAACTCTGTGTTTAGTCAGCGTTCCAACACACTGCACGAGAACACTACACAAATAAACTTGAATTGAATTTAACTGAAGTTAACTAACATGAATAAACCATATTTAACCCCATTTCATGAAAAAAAGTCGGTCATGTTAACATTGTTCAGTTAATGTGTTCACACCCAATGAGGATTTCGCACGACAGAAAATGAAAAAATCGAGCTTTCATAATATGAGTTAAATAAACCTTAAAATTAAGCATTGACACAGAGTAATTATAAAGCTATAATACTCTAACCTGTGCTGTACAGTATATTCTTGATTACATTATGTAGGTTATTAACTATGTATGCAGATTAATTACCTTAAAATGTCAGAACATCTAAGAAACCACAATGAAGTGATTTATTATTCAATCCACATTTCTTTGTCCCACAGAAACTTTTGATAACATCTTAGAAGGGAATCATAGTTTCTGTAACTGTTATGATTTCTTCTCCTTTGCATCCCATGAAAGCTCAGACCTTTGATAAGGGCTCTTGGAATGTTCTACCAAAAAGCGTCTGGTCTTGACTGGATGTAGGAACAATGGGGTGGTATTTATTTTCTCCTCAGCTTAATGCAGTGCAAAAAGCAGAAAAAAGACAAAAAAGTAAATAGTTCCTCCCTTTAATTAATTAAGGGGCTGCAGGGGCATTTGGGCAGAAGTCCAGGCTTCATACCTAGGCAGTAGGAAGGGGACGGCAGGGTAGAGGTGAAGCGGTCTTCTCCAGGAGCGTAGCAAAGGCTCAGCCAGCAATTTGTCGGCAATTTCTGGATGTGTCTGTAAAAGGATATCAGAAAAACAAGAAGCATTAGTTCCGTTAGGCACGCCCCCTTTCGCCCCTCACCAGCCGCTGAGCCTCGCTTCCTGCTGTGTTTTCCTCCTGGAGGGTGAATGATCCAGCGGCGTTCCTGATTGGCCCGTGATTTTCGGCGGGAGTTTCGGCCGCTCCGCCTCGCTCTCACTCCCCGCGGCGCTGCCCACGGTGCTGAAGTTCAATAGCTCGCGCTTTGTGCCGCTGAACAAGGTGCTGAACCGCCGCCTTTAACACTCTCCTGCTTCTTGGCTGCCGATGCAGTGGGAAAAGAGCGTTTTTTTCTCCATGCCTTTGCCAATGGCAGAGGCCCATGGTAACTCTGGATGAGCTGCAGAGATCCACAACTCAGGCTGGAGAATCTGGCCACAGGACAAGTACAGTATTAGTGGTGCACTCCACAAATCTGGTCTTTATGGAAGAGTGGCAAGACAAAAGCCATTGTTGAAAGGAAGCTGTAAGAAATCCCTGTTTGGCAAACATCATGTGGAAGAAGGTGCTCTGGTCAGGTGAGTCCAAAATTGAACTTTTTGGCCAAAATTCAAAATATAATGTGTGGCGGAAACCTATCACTGCACATCACCCTGAACACACCATCCCCTCCATGAACCATGGTGGTGGCAGCATCATGTTGTGGGGATGTTTTTCTTCAGCAGGGATGCTTGTCAGAGTTGATGGGAAGATGGATGGAGACAAATACAGAGCAAGCTTAGATGAAAACTTGTTAGAGTCTGCAAAAGACGTGAGACTGGGGCAGAGGTTCACCTTCCAGCAAGACAAAGACCCTAAACACACAGCAAGAGCTACAATGAAGTGGTTTAGATCAAAGCATATTCATGTGTTAGAATGGCCCAGTCAAATCAAGACCTAAATCCAATTGAGAATCTATGGCAAGACTTGAAATTCGCTGTTCACCGACGCACACTATCCAATCTGACTCAGCTTGAGCTATTTTGCTCAGAAGAATGGGTAAAAATGTCACTCTCTAGATGTACAAAGCTGGTGGAGACATACCCCAAAAGACTTGCAGCTGTAATTGCAGCGGAAGGTGGTTCTACAAAGTACTGACTCAGTGGGTCAATACAAATATAAATGAACGCCACACTTTTCAGATATTTATTTGTAAAAAAAAATGTGGACAGTACTTATCATTTTCCTTCGACTTCACAATTATTGTGCCACTTTGTGTTGGTCTATAACAATCACATAAAATCCTAGTAAAATACATTTTTGTTTGTGGTTGTAACATGACAAAATGTGAAAATGTTCAGTTGGTATGAATACTTTTGCAAACACTATGTGTATATATATATATACACATATATAAACCAAACTGTAATAGAAAATGATCAGAATTAAGCTTTCATAATATGAGTTAAACATGATCATATACAGTAACTATAATGCTGTAATTCTATAATCTACATACACAGTAATCTACATACACAGTTAATAACCTACATAATGTCATCAAGAATAAACTGCACATTTACACAGAAATGATGAACCAGGTAGCAAGAAATGTCCTCTTTAAAAGACGTCTTGTGAAGGATGCAAGTATGTGGATGAGACAGAAGCTTCGTGCTCTCGTATTTATACCAAATAAAAAGGGTGGTTCTGAGCCTTACACCACACTTCCAAGTAACAAGTGTGTGTGTGTGTGTGTGTGTGTGTGTGTGTGTGTGTGTGTGTGTGTGTGTGTGTGTGTGTGTGTGTGTGTGTAATCAGATTTTACAAGACTTTTATCCCCATAATTTCCTTAAACTGTCAGAAAGCACAATAAAGTGGTTTAATGTTTAGTGAACACTTTACCACACAGGTTAATTACCTTAACATGGCGTAACATCTAAGAAACCACAATGAAGTGATTTTTTTATTGAATCCACATTTATTTGTCTCACAAAAACTTTTGATAACACCTTGGAAGGGAATCATAGATTCTGTAACTGTTAGGATGACTTTTTTCTCAAACTAACAAAATGTTCAATCTGTTTATAATCGAGCATCAAACAAGCTACAACTTTAGATAGGGGCTCTTTAAATATTCTACCAAAAAGCATCTGGTTTGAATTTGATTGCACCCAGATGTGTACCATCTTGATTTGGCCAAAGTGAAAGGGAGGTGAAATTCTCTCCATCTTCAAATATAAAGTCTTTTAAACTCAAAGTAAGAACACTAATCTGCTCGGACCGGCCACATCTGTAAGCCACAATCTTCACAACTTTTATCTGCCACTCACCTTATGGTTTTCTTCATTTATTTTATTTTTGTCAGTCATTTTATCTTTTTTTTCCGAATTACTTTTCCAGTGTATTATTGCTAAGCATTTAAATATTGAAACATTAAATATAATACAAAAATTACAATATCTAAAAGACTTTCAGAGTTTCCCCTCTGCTTCTCCTTTACTTCGGTTTCCCTCCAGAACTAGCGGATAGAAAGCTGTCAAAAGTGAAAAGATAGTTTCTATCAGAAGTAACTAATAAACAAGGTGTAATGTGAAAAAGTGGAGTCCTACAGAGCTTTATGTCTCCTATACCACACCAATTTAGAGTTAAACATTATCATATACAGTAACTATAATGCTGTGATACTATAATCTACATACACAGTAATCTACATACACAGTTAATAACCTACATAATGTCATCAAGAATAAACTGCACACTTACAAGGAACCTTATCCCACACCTCTGTGTAACAGGTGTGTGTGTGTGTGTGTGTGTGTGTGTGTGTGTGTGTGTGTGTGTGTGTGTGTGTGTGTGTGTGTGTGTGTGTGTGTCCGCTCACGCTGTTAGAAGGAATTCCGATAAGAGAAGCTTTTTTAATAGGGGTAAATACCCTTAAACTGTCCACACACTCAATAATTAATCTGGGTATCAGAAACTTTTGATGACACCTTGGAATGGAATAAAGGTTTCTGTAATAGTTAAAATGGAAGACAAAACATTTAGTCTGTTCATAATAAGTATCAGAAATCTACAATGTCTTCTCTGTTGCATCCAATGGAAGCTCCATAGGCTTTAGATCAGGGCTCTGGAAATGTTCTATCAAAAAGCATTTTAAGTTGCCATCAAACCATCAAAAGGTCTGCTTCCAGTCCCAGTAAAATGTTTCTATCTGCTGGACTAAACCTTATCCAAGTTCTCTGTAACTGTTTAATATACAGTACATAACAACCATTATGTAGGTTATTAACTGTGTATGTAGATTACTGTGTATGTAGATTATAGTATCACAGCATTATAGTTACTGTATATGATCATGTTTAACTCATATTATGAAAGCTTAATTCTGGTCATTTTCTATTACAGTGTGGTTTGTCAGTGCGTTAATCATTAATAAATAAAATGTGTTAGTACTGTTAAAGTAAATTGGTGTGATTGCTGAATCAGCAAATAATATCAGCAGTAGCTCATGCTTCAGTCATTTTATTATCTTAACTACAATTCAAATTCAAAAAGTCACTCATTATTTACACATGGTAATGATTTATGAAAAAGTAAGATTAAATAAATCTTGGAAAAAAATAAATAAATCATCTTCAAGCCCAATTCTAAAATAAAATGCAAGTGGAATTCACTGACATGAAAATAATAAAATTGTTAACATTGTTCAGTTAATGTGTTCAAACCTAATGAGGATTTCACATTACAGTATTCACACCTCAGAAGTAAGAAGTTATCAACTTTAATGCTACAGTGATTTACTTTACCAGTACTGACAGATTTACTTACACAGTTAATAATCTACATAATGTCATCAAGGATAAACTGCACACTTACAAGGAACCTTATCCAACACCTCTATGTAACAGGTGTGTGTGTGTGTGTGTGTGTGTGTGTGTGTGTGTGTGTGTGTGTGTGTGTGTGTGTGTGTGCTCACGCTGTTAGTAGGAATTCTGATTAGAGAAGCTTTTTTCCCCCTAGGGGTTAAAACCCTTTAACTGTCTATACAACTCAAGAATGAATCCGTCACAGAAACTTTTGATAAAATATTTTCACAGAATCATGTTTTCTGTAACAGATACAGTGGAACTTTTTTCCAACCTACAAAACTTTCATTCTGTTTAGCATCAGAAATGTCTTTCTACTGCATTAGATAGAATCTCTATAGGCTTTAGATCAGGGTTTTAGGAATTTTCTATCAAAAAACATCTGGTCTGCATTAGATCATTATCCTGCTTAAAAAAAATCACATTTCATCAATAAAACACAACCTGACCAACACCAATGTAGTAACAAAAAGATCCAGCCATGTTCATATGTGTAATTTAAAGTACCCTGATATATGAGTTTGCCATCAGACTCCTACATCTTTACATTTTTAAATGCTGCTACAACTGTTTTTGCAGAACAAACAGACTGTATACTGGGTGGTGTCATAGTTATCAAGTCCATGTCCTACAAGAAAATCATTCCTGAAACACGAGAATACAAACTTTAGATATCAAGAAAAATTACCCAAACATCCTCCTGGGCTCTTACCAGCAAACTGGAATTCACATTCACATGAGTCCTTCACAATGATCCAATACAGACCAGATGCTTTTTGATAGAGCCTATAGAGCTTCTATGGAATACATTAAAGAAGACATTGTAGATTATTGATGCTTTTCATAAACAGACTGAATATTTTTAGGTTTGAGAAAAATTCCATCGTAACAGAAACATGATTCCGTGTTAAGATGTCACCAATAGGTTCAGTGACACAAATGAATGTTCACAAAAGAATAAACCTCATCATTATGCCTTCTCAGAGTTTAAAGAAATTAATCTCTGACAAAGACGTTTGTATGTTTAATTATTCAGTCACCTAAATCAGTAAATAAATAGTAAATCGCTCCATTGTGTATTTTAAGCTTTAAGAAAATAACTTCTGGGATGAAAAACTTGTGTAATTCATCTACAACCACCAGCTTAGACACACTGGTATCTGTGCTTGTATGTATAAGTATGTAAGTATGGTATACGATCAGGTCAAGTTGAGCGGCTTTTAAATGTCATTGTTTCCTTAAAACCAACTTTTCCTGTTACACTGCTAATACCTTTACTTTTCTTCCTTGTGTCTTCACACAATGGAATGTGAATTAAATACTAAACTAAATGCCATTGTGCATTTTTAAGCTTTAAGAAAATAACTTCTGGGATAAAAAACTTGTGTAATTTATCTACAACCACCAGCTTAGACACTATGGTAACTGTGCTTGTATGTATAAGTATGTAAGTATTGTATACGATCAGGTCAAGTTGAGAGGCTTTTAAATGTCATTTTTTCCAAATACAATATCTGATACAGTACACAGTGAAATGAAACATTTGTCCAGGACCCTGGTGCTACATAAAGACACCGACCTACATGAGACAACACAGAACTAATTAATCTATCGACATAAAGAGACAGTGCAAACAGACAATATAATAAACTACAACACAGATATATAAAGACAGCACCACCCAGTATACAGTCTGTTTGTTCTGCTAAAACAGTTGTAGCAGCATTTAAAAATGTAAAGATGTAGGAGTCTGATTGCAATCTCATCTATCAGGGTACTTTAAATTACACATATGAACATGGATGGAATCAGAATGAAAGTTTTGTAGGATGGAGAAATATTTAACTGTATCTGTTACAGAAAACATGATTCTGTGTTAAGATGTCATCACAAGGTTGAGTGACACAAAGGATTGTTCATTAAATATTAAACATTATTGTGCACTAAGGGGTGAAAAGCTTGTGAAATCTGATTTCCAACTAACAGCATGGACTCAATAAACACACACACTTGTTCCTTGGAAGTGTGGTGTAAGGTCCAGGACCACCCTCTTTATCTGGTATAAATACGAGAGCATGAAGCTTCTGTCTCATCCACAAACTTGCATCCTTCACAAGACGTCTTTTAAAGAAGACATTTCTTGCTACCTGCTTCATCAGTTCCTTGTAAGTATGCAGATTATTCTTGATGACATTATGTAGGTTATTAACTGTGTATGTAGATTACTGTGTATGTAGATTATAGTATTACAGCATTATAGTTACTGTATATGATAATGTTTAACTCATATTATGAAAGCTTAATTCTGATCATTTTCTATTACAGTGTGGTTTGTCAGTGCGTTAATCATTAATAAATAAAATGCGTCAGTACTGGTAAAGTAAATTGGTGTGGTATAAGAGACATAAAGCGAGTTCTGAATCATGCCAGTTAAAACCCTCTTCTTTGGTTATTAAAAACATGTCTGTTGATCAGATGATCAGATCACATGTTTCAGCTTTTTCCAAAGATGTTCAATAGGATTCAGTAGGATGTAGTAACAAATAGCTTCTGGAGCGAAATGTACTGTATGTGTTAATGCTTAATTTAAGGTTTCTTTAACTCATATTATGAAAGTTCGATTCTGAACATTTTCTGTCGTGCGAAATCCTCATTGGGTGTGAACACATTAACTGAACAATGTTAACATGACCGACTTTTTTCATGTCAGTGAAATCTGCTTGTGTTTTATTATAGCAATGGGGTTAAACATGGTTTATTCATGTTAGTTAACTTCAGTTAAAGGAAACTTTTTTGTAAAGAATAACCCTGTATAAATATAAACAATGAATGATTTGATCAAACTCTATGCACTGGTTATTAGCAAGCATAAAGTCACCTAATAAAATCAATAAAACATATAAAAAACCTATCATAATACAAATGGTTGATAAAGATTTATGAGCTGAAGCAGTAAATAAAATCAGCAGTAGCTGATGCTTGCCTTGGTTTAATCTTAACCAAAATATTTTTCATTTTATCATGTTAATTCCTGAGACATCTTTATTTTTATTTTAAGCTCAAGATGAACAGCATGTCACACCTGGCAGATGTTGTTGAAGTTGGCGGTGAGGGAGGAGATGTTTTCAATTTTAATGGCACTGAAAATGGAAGCATGCTGAAAACGATCCAGGTTTGGGAAGGCGAGTGCCAGATAAAAGCCATGAAGGTGTGGCTTACTGATGGCCAGTCCAAGCAGTTTGGCGTTCCTGCTGGGAATCTGAAAGAGTTTAACTTTGAAGATGGAGAGCATTTCACCTCTCTTTCACTTTGGCCAAATCAAGAGGGTACACATCTGGGTGCAATCAAATTCAAGACAAGTCACTCCCGAGAGTTCTATGCAAGCTTGACAAAAGGTAGTCTAAAGCCAGAAGCTCCAGTTGATGTTGCCTCTGGGATCTGCCTGGGGATCAAAGGACGTTCAGGGTCTGATATTGATCTCGTTGGGTTCATATTCCCCAAACCCATCATGTCTGTTCAGCTTACCAATGTTGTGTATCCCACTATTCATGATGTGAATCCCAAAGTGGCTGTTGGAGAAGTTAAATCCATGTTGTACCAGAACAACACTTCTGAAACTCAAGAATTTACAATTGAGGCCTCCCAAAAAGTCACCCCAAGATCATCCTGGTCTCTTACGTGCAAACTGGTAAACATGTTCAGCCTGGAAGTGAATGCAGGAATTCCACAGCTTGTGGAGGGGATAAATGGCTATCAATTAATTAATGGAGTTGAGGGTACATATCCTCCAAACACCACTGAAGAGAAAATTGAGCTCTTCTCATTTCCTGTTAAAGTTCCTGCAAGAGAAAACATAGATGTGCGCATCACACTTGGCCAGGCTACAGTTGATCTCCCATTCACTTGCATCATGAAGATTATCTTCATTAATGGCACTGTGTTTGAATTTCAAAAGAAAGGAATCTACAAGGGGGTCGCTTACTCTGATGGAAAAGTGGTTGTGAATGAAGCAAACAAATAGCTTGGTGCAGCCTAATAAGCTTTGAATTCAATTCTATAATGATTTATAATAACTACAAAATCTGTACTCATATTCGATAATGTTTAATAATCAATGTAACAGATGTATGGAACATATTTAGTGCATTATGTATCACTGTACTCAGTATCTCAGTAAAGGTCTTGCTGACTGGAGCTGTGTGTGTGGAACACTGGAGTCCAGCTGTGACTTATATGATCTTGCATCTTCATGTTTATCCTGCATTTGGTGGAATGGGTGATTTTTTTAGTTGATTTTTTTTTTCCCCAACATCTGGAAACCAGTTAAAATAGTGATTTGTTTTATTCTGCTGGTCCTCAAATGATTCAAAGCCACATTTTTGATTCATAAAATAAATCTTTATGTATCATTTTGAGTAATAAATAAAGCATCTCATTTCATGTTTTTTTTTCTTTTTTTTAGAATTACTTTGACTGTAGCTTTGTGTAACAATTTAATTCTTTTCTTTTTACATATTCAGAAGACTATAATCTGTTATAATTTCCATCAATAAAATCATTTTCAATTGAAACTAAGCTTCTGACTTGTTTTTTCCATAATTATGTATTATTGTAGATTTTTCCTGAGCACTACCACTAAACAGTTTTTCTGTTCGAGTTTTAAAACCTTAGAAAGATCTGCTTCTAGTCCCAGTCTTCCCAAAAATATTTCTATATTTTGGAGTAAACAAACACTCATACAGTACTTGAGCAAATTTAAACTCATTAATGATATTATTTTGACTTAAGTACATTTTTTCTATACTTCTACACTTTCTCCACTATAATTATTATCTATTCCTTTAGACTTTGTCCACTTTGGCTACAACATCTACTACATAACACACTTCTCCATAACGTACACGTTAATATTAGTGACACATTTTACTGGTAGCTACTTAACCTTCTCTAAGTTCGCTGTAGCTCTTTAATATACAGTACAGGACACCTGGACACCACAGCCATGTGTACAGTATGTCCCCAAAATGTTCCACCAAAACTGAAGGTAAGCTGTTGTCTATAATATGTAGGATTACATTTCACTGTAACTAAGAGGCTTATACCTGTTCCTGCATCTCAATGCTCCTGTGTACAAAGCCAGTTCCATGAAGATCTCCATGATGTGTTGGAGGTTGGAGTGGTGGTATATACTGATGATAATCCGCTTGTGTTTGTGTCCAGAATGTATAACCACAATCAACGGCTCATGAGATGGTTTCTTGTAATTCAGAAATATAACCTAGAGGTGAAACATAAAAAAGGTATTGAAAATAAAATTGCAGATGCTCTTGCTAGAGTTTAAAAAGAAAAAAAATCAACTACTGTGTTTTGAGGATTTTTATTTATTTATTTATTTATTTATTTATTTATTTATTTATTTATTTATTTATTGTGTAGGGGCGTGTTACGTGCCAAGTCACGTATTTTGCAGGTGTGTTGTAATTGCTTGTGTTACAGCGGATTGGCTGATTGGAGCGCGATGCGGTTTACCCAATACCGGTCGGTGCAGGGCGGAGACGCAGAGTACGGACACCGCCCCGGTAGAAGTCCGCGACCATAAAAGCGCGAACGTCGTATCAACTCGTTGTTGGGTTGTTGGCGAGTTTTTAGAAAGTTATCTGCTGTGTATTTTGTCGGTGCGATTTATTTTCCTGGTGTTCAATATTGTTCTACGTACGGGGCTAGAAGAGGTAAGAAGGAGCGCGCTCATACATTGTTCACCACGTAGTATACTTCTGTGTCTAGAGACCTCAGGTAAGGGGCAGTGCCTCCCCCTGTATTCTAGTCAGCGAGGGAAGTACAGCGTAGATAGGATTTTGGTTTCACTTTTGTTTGTAGATGAGCGTGACTAACATAATGTTAGGTAAGCGGGTTTTGACTTTCTGTTTTCCTGTTGTAGAAGTACAAACCATTTGTATATATGTTTGTGTATATATTATTGTAAATACAATTACTACTTTGTACAGTAAAGAAAAACCTCACCACAAGCATTGTGTCCGCTTAGGTCATTACTGTTGTCAGCAATTTAGAGTAATTATCACATTGAACCAGTTAGTCTTTTCCATCCATTCACATCCACATTGGTCATCACTAGTTGCTGACTCTGAGAACTCCCTAGGTGTAACTCGGGGTCGTAACAGTCCTGTAAAGAGCCCTGAATCTGAATGGGTGATTTTTTCCCTCCCAATCTCTGTGCACATCCCTGTGCTTTGACAACAGGGAAATTAAAAGTGACGGCAGAGCATCGGGACGAGTATAGACTGAATAAATTAAACACACACAAGTTAAATGACAAGGTCTCAAATCAAACAGAACTCTGAACATGAAAATGTCAATGAAATCTGTTAGTATTGATTAGTATTGAAAATATTGTTTATTTCATTCATGACTAAAATCATTCCAACTGAATCAGAAAAATTAAATTGTTGAATTTACCCAAATGCTGATAATGTTCTAAATGCTGCTCTTAGGGTCTTAGAGTTCTGCTGTTGATCCAATAACATTTTACTATGTTAAATATTAGTGATGGTGTAACATTGGGGTCTCTGAAACAGAGTGAGGTTCTATACAGTAGGAGTTGACATGAGGAGAGGAAACACAATGGACAGAGTAATATTGAGAGTAAACACACTTTAAACACCACGTATCAAAAACAGATAGAAGACCTAAAGACTTGGCAAATATGTAAAGGCAAGACATGATAAAGCTTCCCACAATAACACAATTCAGAACTTTCACAAGTCAAAAGTTTCACACTGACATGCTAACCCATGTGCTTTTTATATGGCGCTAACTGGAAGTGGGTGAGATACTTGAAGAGATTATTAGAACACAGAGGATGGCATCCTCTGGAGGCTCGGAGTAGAAGTGTCCAGACTGGATGGTGCACATATTTAATATCAGTTAAGGGAACCTTTTAAAACATTAACCTGGACATTAGTATGTGTAAATTCATCTAATAATACATTTGATAAAGCTTCATGAGCGGAATGAGCAAATATCAGCAGTAGCTCACGTGTCCAATTTTTTATTTTCTCCCAATGCATCCAACATTATAGATGTTGTTGAAGTTTGCAAGCACCGAGGAAATGCTTTCTATTCCAATGGCACTGAAAATGGAGGCATGTTGAGAAAGATCCAGGTTTGGGAAGGTGAGTGGCAGATAAAAGATTGTTGTCACAACCAGAGGAGGAAGGAGGCCGACCCGCACACAGGATAGTTTCAAATGAAAGGGGTTTAATAAATGATAAAGACAAATACAGGACAACAACGAGGACTAAAATAATACAGAATATAATACAATATAGAATCATTAGTGGTGTGAACTTTATTACAAATCAAATTCCCAAACCCACTTTATTTGAAATTCTGAAAGTTTTGTAGATATTTTAATTTGTATTATATTTAATGTTTTATCTAAAGTTGAGATGATTTTTAAAGGCTTTTTATTTATGATTTATTTTTATTTATTTCTTTTATGTCAGTTTATTTTACATTATAGTTGTTCAAATTGTGCAGTGTCTTATTGCTAAGCAAATTTCACTTCAGTTTTCTAGAAATTATGAGAAGTTAAATAACTTTAACAAAATAATAAAATGTGGTTTTAAGGAACTGAGTGAAACCAAAAATAACTGTGTGTGCACATCATTGTGCTTTCTGAGAGTTTAAGGAAATGAACCACTGAGGGGTGAAAATCGTGGGAAATCTGATTTCCAAATAACAGCGTTGACACACAAACACACACACTTGGTACTTGGAAGTGTGGTGTAAGGTTCAGGACCACCCTCTTTATCTGGTATAAATAAGAGAGCACGAAGCTTCTGTCTTATCCACAAACTTGCATCCTTCACAAGACGTCTTTTAAAGAGGACATTTCTTGCTACCTGCTTCATCAGTTCCTTGTAAGTGTGCAGTTTATTCTTGATGACATTATGTAGGTTATTAACTGTGTATGTAGATTACTGTGTATGTAGATTATAGTATTACAGCAGTATAGTTACTGTATATGATAATGTTTAACTCATATTATGAAAGCTTAATTCTGATCATTTTCTATTACAGTGTGGTTTGTCAGTGCGTTAATCATTAATAAATAAAATGTGTTAGTACTGGTAAAGTAAATTGGTGTGGTATAAGAGACATAAAGCTCTGTAGGACTCCACTTTATCACATTACACCTTGTTTATTAGTTACTTCTGATGTCTGAATACTGATTTTTGAAATTTAATATAATAAATAAAATAAAATTCAGAGTTCTGATTTATGCCAGTTAACACCCTCTTCATTGGTTATTAAAAGACATGTTTGTTGATCAGATGATCAGATCACATGTTTCAGCTTTTTCCAGAGATGTTCAATAGGATTCAGTAGGATGTAGTAACAAATAACTTCTGGAAAGCTTGGTCTCAGTCACAAGGCAGCACATTTCACTCCAGAAGCTATTTATTACTACATCCACTGCAGACCAGACGCTTTTTGGTAGAAAGTTCCAAGAGCCCATATCTAAAGTATGTAGAGCTTTCATGGGATGCAATGGAAAAAAAAACATAACAGTTACAGAAACTATGATTCCCTTCCAAGATGTTAACAAAAGATTCTGTGAGACAAAGAACTGTGGATTAAATAATAAATCACTTCATTGTGGTTTCTTAGATGTTCTAACATTTTAAGGTAATTAACCTGTGCTGTATATTCATGATTACATTATGTAGGTTATTAACTGTGTATGTAGATTAGAGTATTATAGCTTTATCATTACTGTATGTGTTAATGCTTAATTTTAAGGTTTCTTTAACTCATATTATGAAAGTTCGATTCTGAACATTTTCCGTCATGTGAAATCCTCATTGGGTGTGAACACATTAACTGAACAATGTTAACATGACCGACTTTTTTCCATGTAAGTGAAATCTGCTCGTGTTTTATTATAGCAATGGGGTTAAACATGGTTTATTTATTTTAGTTAACTTCAGTTAAAGGAAACTTTTTTGTAAAGAATAACCCTGTATAAATATAAATAATGAATGATTTTTATCAAACTCTATGCACTGGTTATTAACAAGCATAAAGTCACCTGATAAAATCAATAAAAAAAGATAAACATCTAATGATACAAATGGTTGATAAAGATTTATGAGCTGAATCAGTAAATAAAATCAGCAGTAGCTGATACTTCCCTTGTTTTAATCTTAACCAGAATATTTTTCATTTTTTCAGGTTAATTCCAAGACATCTTTTGTTTTTATTTAGGCTAAAAAAGAAAAGCATGTCATACCTGGCACCTGTTGTTGAAGTTGGAGGTCAGGGAGGATATATTTTTTATTTTAATGGCACTGAAGATGGAAGCTTAGTGAAAATGATTCAGTTTTGGGAAGGTGAATACAGTATAAATGCCGTGAAGGTGTGGCTTACTGATGACCGGTCCGCTCAGTATGGTGATCCTGCTGGGAATCTGAAAGAGTTTAAATTTGAAGATGGAGAGCATTTCACCTCCCTTTCACTTTGGCCAAATAAAGATGGTAAACGTCTGGGTGCAATCAAATTCAAGACAAGTCACTCTCGAGAGTTCTATGCAAAATTGACAAAAGGTGGTCTAAAACCAGAAGTTCCAGTTGATGTTGCTTCTGGGATCTGCATGGGGATCAAAGGACGTTCAGGTTTGGATATTGATCGCTTAGGCTTCTTGTTCATCAACACTGTCAAGTCTGCCCAGCTTACCGATGTTGTGTATCCCACCATTCATGATGTGATACCCAAAGTGGCTGTTGGAGAAATCAAATCCATGTCCTACCAGAACAACACTTCTGTAACTCAAGAATACAAAATTGAGATCTCCAAAAAAATCATCCAAAAATCCTCCTGGTCTGTTAAGGGCAAAATGGAAATCACATACAGCCTGAAAGTAAATGCAGGAATTCCATTTCTTGTGGAGGGGAAATCAAGATTTGGATTAACTCTTGGAGTTGAAGGTACATATGCTTCAGAGACCAGTACAGAGAAAATGGAGCTCTTCTCATTTCCTGTTAAAGTTCCTGCAGGTAAAACCGTGGATGTGGACATCACACTTGGCCAAGCTACAGTTGACCTCCCATTCACTGGCATCATGAAGATTACCTGCCATAATGGTGGTGTGCTGGAGTATAAAACCAGTGGAACCTACAAGGGTGTCGTTTACTCTGATGGAAAAGTGGTTGTGAATGAATCAAACAAAATGCTTGATGCAGTCTAATAAGCTTTGAATCCAATTCTATAATTTTTTTAACTACAAAATGTTTACTCATATTAGATAATGTTTAATAATCAATGTTACAGATGTATGGGACATATTTAGTGCATTATGTATCACTGTACTCGGTATCTCATGTCAGTACACATGTCAGTATTAGTGACACATGTTACTGGTAGCTACTTAACCTTCTCCAAGTTCTCTGTAGCTGTTTAATATACAGTACAGGACACCTGGACACCTTACAGTGACAGTTTATAATAGAGCATAAAAATCTACAATTCTTCTTCTCTATTGCATTCCAAAGAAGCTCCATAGGCTTTATATCAGGGTCAGAAGATACACCGATCCGCCTGTGAACAAGACCCCAAGATACTTAAACTCTTCCACTTTAGGCAGAAGCTCTCCACCAACCTATATGTATACATATTGACATGGTTTGAATAGACATAAGTCAGTTCATGTGTGTTTTATTGAACAGTTAGAATGTGCCAAGTTTCTGTGTTATGGCTGTGCTACTGTGCCAAGTAGAACAAGTTAATACAGAGTAATTAAATATTCATATATCAGTAATATCACTTTTCATATTTTCATCCCATAAAGAGGTGTGTCCAAGGTCAAAGACAACCCACTTTAAATAGTATAAATGTGAATGTGTCCAGTTTCTGTCTTATCCATAAACTTGCTTCCTTAGCAAGACGTCATTTAAAGAAGGCACTTTTTCACTACATGCTTTTGACTACTTCCCTGTAAGTTTGCCAATGATAATTGTTAATATTATGTAAGTTTTTAACTGTGTATGTAAATTATGGCTAGTTACAATAATCTTCCTCTTACTGTATATGTTATGTTAAAGATTTGACTCCTATTAAATATATCACTGCATTTTGCTTAAAGAAGATTATAGAATTGCTATAAGTTTTCTTTTCCACTTTATAGAATGATAAGTTTTGTTTACTTTTTATATGAACTTATGTACCATTTGTATGCTTAAGAAATGATATAATGTTTAGCAGCATGTTGAAATATCAAGAAAGAGAGTAATATTGAAAGCTTAAAAGGAAATCATGAGGTTTTGTGTCAGCAGCATAAGAACACACAATCAGCTGTAAACTTGAAGAAACTTCACAGGATGTTGTTGCAAAATATAAAGATCATGAGACACACACTCTCAGCTCAACAGCCCAATTTGTTACTTTTTTACTTGTATCACATGATGACCTCCTCGTGACAGTAACTGTAAATGACAGGATGAACACATGGAGATATACCATTTTTACTTTTTTTAATTCTTCACTGTGTTCTCTAAAGAACTGTTTGTGAAAAGGTGGATGATATTTTAAATTGACATAAATAAAAGAAAAAAAAACTTTATTACAAATCAAATTCCCAAACCCACTTTAATTGAAACTGTAAAAGTCTTGTAGATATTTTTTAATTTTTTGTTTTATTTAATGTTTATTCTACATTTTGAGATGATTTTTAGAGACTTTTTATTTATGATTTATTTTGATTAATTTATTTTTTGTCAGTCATTTTATCTTTTTTTCTTTCTAATTGCTTTTCCAGTGTATTATTGCTAAGCAAATTTCACTTCAGTTTTCTAGAAATTAGGAGAAGTGAAATAACTTGTTAATGAAATTCTATCATTCTTTAGTAATAGAAGACATTAAATGTGTGTTTTATCAACTGAACAGACATTAGAGTCGGTATGATGATGGTAACACATGACACATAGAGGAACAAATTAAAGGAATCCATATGAGCTGCTTAATAAACCACAATCAACTTGGTCTGTTGCCAAATCTATAAAACATATATATATATCAATATTATATATATATATTATATATATATATATATATATATATATATATATATATATATATATATATATATATATATATATGTGCCTTGCCAAAGTATTCATACCCACTGAACATTTTCACATTTTGACACGTTACAACCACAAACAAAAATGTATTTTATTAGGACTGTATGTGATAGACCAACACAAAGTGGCACATAATTGTGAAGTGGAAGAAAAATGATAAGTAGTGTCCACATTTTTTTACAAATAAAAATCTAAAAAGTGTGGCATTCATTTGGATTTGTATTGACCCACTGAGTCAGTACTTTGTAGAACCACCTTTTGCTGCAATTACAGCTGCAAGTTTTTTGGGGTATGTCTCTACCAGCTTTCTAGAGAGTGAAATTTTTACCCATTCTTCTTTGCAAAATAGCTCAAGCTGAGTCAGATTGGCTGGCGAGCGCCTGTGAACAGCGAATTTCAAGTCTTGCCACAGATTCTCAATGGGATTTAGGTCTGCATTTGACTGGGCCATTCTAACACATGAATATGCTTTGATCTGAACCACTCCATTGTAGCTCCGTGAATCTCTGCCCCAGTCTTATGTCTTTTGCAGACTCTAACAGGTTTTCATCTAAGTTTGCCCTGTATTTGGTGCCATCCATCTTCCCATCAATTCTGACCATCCTCCCTGTCCCTTCTGTTCATAGTGTGATCAGGGTGATGTGCAGTGTTAGGTTTATGCCACAAATAACATTTTGAATTTTGGCCAAAAAGTTCAATTTTGGACTCATCTGACCAGAGCACCTTCTTCCACATGATGTTGGCAAACTGCAAACAGGATTTATCATGGCTTTGTTTCAGCAATGGTTTTTTTCTTGCCATGCTTCCATAAAGACCAGATTTGTACAAAATTTAAATATCTACAAGACTTTCACAGTTCCAGTTAAAGTGGGTTTGGAAATTTGATTTGTAATAAACATGATTTGATTTGTGCTTTGTTGAGACATGTATGTTAAGACAGACAGCCACGTAAACTATCTGTTTATTGAATGACCTTTTTAAAGAAACCAGATGCAAGATTTGGATCAAAGTCGGTCAACTCGATTCTCGGTCCGGTCCGGCTGCATAAAACATGTTGGACCAGGATGAGAGCTCAGGGTTTATATTTCTGTACTGATTATTTGACTGCATCAAGCTTTTCTTTTGAGTGCACAGAGATTGGGTGAAAAATCAACCAAAAGAATCACCCATTCAGAGTCGGGGCTCTGGACAGGACACTCAAGATCTTCCACTCCAACCTCCAACACATCATGGAGATCTTCATGGAACTGGCTTTGTACACAGTGTAATGGCGGCACATGCAGCGCCGCAAATGCATGGAGAAAAAAACGCTCTTTGCCCACTGCATCGGCAGCCAAGAAGCAGGAGAGTGTAAAAGGCGGATGTTCAGCACATTTGTCAGCGGCACTAAGTGCGAGCTCCCGAACTTCAGCACCGTGGCCAGCGCCGCGGTCGAGTGAGAGCGATGCGGAGCGGCCGAAACTCCCGCCGAAAATCACGGGCCAATCAGGAGCGCCGCTGGAGCATTCACCCTCCAAGAGGAAAGCACAGCAGGAAGCGAGGCTCAACGGCTGGAGAGGTGAAAGGGGGCGTGTCTATCGGAACTAATGGTTCTTGTTTTTCTGATATTCTTTTATGGACACATCCAGCTGATCTGGCACTTCAAATTGCTGGCTGAGACTTTGTTACGTTCCTGGAGAGGACCGCTTCACCTCTACCCTGCCGTCCCCCTGAAGCCCCTTAATTAATTAAAGGGGGGGAGGGACTATTTACTTTTTCGCCTTTTTCTGGTTTTTGCAATACATTAAACTGAGGAGAAAATAAATACCACCCCCTTGTTTCTACATCCAATTAAGACCAGATGCTTTTTGTTAGAACATTCCAAGAGCCCTTATCTAAATTCTGTAGAGCTTTCATGGGTTGCAATGGAGAAGAAATCATAACCGTTACAGAAACTATGATTCCCTTCCAATGTCTTATCAAAGGTTTCTGTGAGACAAAGAAATGTCACTTCATTGTGGTTTCTTAGATGTTCTGACATTTTAAGGTAATTAACCTGTGCTGTATATTCATGATTACATTATGTAGGTTATTAACTGTGTATGTAGATTAGAGTATTATAGCTTTATAATTACTGTATGTGTTAATGCTTTATTTCAAGGTTTCTTTAACTCATATTATGAAAGCTCGATTCTGAACATTTTCTGTTGTGTGAAATCCTCATTGGGTGTGAACACATTAACCGAACAATGTTAACATGACCGACTTTTTGCATGTAAGTGAAATCCGCTTGTGTTTTATTATAGCAATGGGGTTAAACATGGTTTATTTATTTTTTTTGTAAATTGTTTTCTATATTTCTACACTTTCTCCACTTTAATTTTTATCTATTCCTTTAGACTTTGTCCACTTTGGCCAAAACATAACATAACTACATAACACACTGTTCCATAATGTCAATATCAGTGACACATGTTACTGGTAGCTACTTAACCTTATCCAAGTTCTCTGTAGCTGTTTAATATACAGTACAGGACACCTGGACACCTTACAGTGAAAGTTTATAATAGAGCATAAAAATCTACATTGTCTTCTCTATTGCATTCCATCAAAGCTCTATAGGCTTTAGATCAGGGTTTTGGGAATGTTCTATCAAAAACATCTGGTCTGCACTGTGATCATTCTTCTGCTTTAAAAAAAACTACATTTCATCAATAAAACACAACCTGACCAACACCAATGTAGTAACTAAAAGATCCAGCCATGTTCATCACTCAAACATCACTCCTGAAATGCCAAAACTTTGTTTGTGTATTATAAAACATCAAAAGTCTGTCTTGTCATTGTCTTCTCTATTGCACTCAATAGAAGCTCTATAGGCTTTAGATCACAAATACTTAGATATAAGTTTTATTTTCCAGTGTATCAGTTTGTCAGGTTATTTTAATTTACTTATTTTCCATTTAATCTAACCAGGTGGTGTTACACGATTTCCTGGAAGTGTTTGATTTGAGACCTCTTCATTTAACTTGTGTGTATAATTTATTCAGTCTATCCTCATCCCAATGCTCTGCCATCACTTTTATTTTCCTGTTCGGTTTTATTACCCTGTTGTCAAAGCACAGGGATGTGCACAGAGATTGGGAGGAAAAAATCACCCAAAAGAATCACCTATTCAGATTCAGGGTTGTGGACACTCGAGATCTTCCACTCCAACCTCCAACACATCATGGAGATGTTCATGGAACTGGCTTTGTACACAGGAGCATTGAGATGCAGGAACAGGTATAAGCCTCTTAGTTACAGTGAAATGTAATCCTACATATTATAGACAACAGTTTACCTTCAGTTTTGCTGGAACACTTTGGGGACATACTGTACACATGGCTGTGATGTCCATGTGTCCTGTACTGTATATTAAACATCTACAGAGAACTTGGATAGAGTTAAGGACTGTAGCTACCAGTAACATGTGTCACAAATATTGACATGAGTACGTTATTGAACAGTGTGTTATGTAGTAGATGTTATGGCCAAAGTGGACAAAGTCTAAAAGAATAGATAATAATTATAGTGGAGAAAGTGTAGAAGTATAGAACAAATTTACTTAAGTCAAAATAATAACATTAATTAGTTTAAAACTGGGAGTACAAAAAGATCTTTCAAAGGTTTTAAAACTAGAAAACTGTTTAGTGGTAGTGCTCAGGAAGAATCTAGAATAATACATCATTATGGAAAAAAATGAGTCAGAAGCTTAGTTTCAATTAAGACTCATTTTATCGATTATTGATTTATTAATCTTCTGAAAATGTAAAAGGAAAAATAATCAAATTGTTACACAAAGCTACAGTCAAACTAAATATTAAAAAACGTGAATTTAGATGTTTTATGTATTACTCAAAAAAGTCCTTTGGCAGCGCGGAATCCTCGCCTTTGTGTCAGCTTTGTATTGTCTTCGTGTGCTCTGTCTTGCTTTTTAACCTGATAAAATGAAAAAGAATTCTTCTGATAAAAAAACATGGCTAAGAGTTTTGTATAAGATTAAATAAAGCAAAGCATCAGCTACTGCTAAACCGCTACTACTAAATTTCATAATTCAGTATTCAGACATCAGAAGTAACTAATACACAAGGTGTAATGTAATAAAGTGGAGTCCTACAGAGCTTTATGTCTCTTATAATACACCAATTTACTTTACCTGTACTAACACATTTTATTTATTAATGATTAACGCACTGACAAACCACACTGTAATAGAAAATTAAATTTTATTTATAAAGCACAATTTTATTTATATCCGCCTGAGCTGGCCAAAGTGCTGTACATAGAGATAACAGAAAAGGAAAAAGAATGAACATAAATATAAAAGAACACATACAAATTAATAAAAATTAAAAGCACAGGAAAATAGGTGTGTTTTTAACTTAAATTCTGCAAATGTAGAAGCAGTTCTAATTGTTGTTGGCAAGCTATTCCACAGCTTAGGGCCTGCTACTGTGAAAGCTCGGTCTCCCCTGCGTTGCAGACGGGATCGTGGTACCAGCAAAAGTTTACCATTTTCGGATCTAAGTGATCTTGAAGGATTGTACAAAACAATCATGTCAGATAAATATTTGGGAGCTAGATTATTGAGAGATCAGATATAGCTTTCATAATAAACATTATCATATACAGTAACTATACTAACAGTACTAACTGATACCTTCACTGTAAAAAATGACCGTGAAATTTACAGAAAAACGATGTAAAATACTTACAGAAAAGGATTGTAAGCCCAAAAACATCTTTTGTTTAGTTTAATTTACTGTAAACTATTAAACATAATATTTTGTTATGTTTACAATAACAATATGTGATTATAATCAAAATTATTTGTTAAAATTACAAAGTATTGGTATCAAAAACAGAGAAATACTGTAATATTTATAACACAACAATTTTGTTAATTTGACATGCAAGTCAGGTATGTCACTTTACAAGTTTATGCTGCAGGCTAATTTTAGCATGATTGATGAAACAATGCAAATTGAGCTAATAATTCTTTTTATAAAATATTTTTTTCACAAAAGAAATAATTGTGAACCTGAGAGGTTGCCTATCTATATAAAAATAAAAATATGGCTGCAATTATAATAATATTGTTTTTATAATTAAGGCTATTTGTAGAATATTGTAGCCTACTGTGTGCGTGTATGTGTGTAATAAATTCAAATTATGGGGGCACGGTCGGGGTTCGATTTCCGCCTCCGCCTTGTGTGTGTGGAGTTTGCATGTTCTCCCCGTGCCTCGGGGGTTTCCTACGGGTACTCCGGATTCCTTCCCCAGTCCAAAGACATGCATGGTAGGTTGATTGGCATCTCTGGAAAAAAAGTCCGTAGTGTGTGAATGCGTGAGTGAATGAGAGTGTGTGTGTGTGCCCCGCGATGGGTTGGGACTCCGTACAGGGTGTATCCTGCCTCGATGCCCGATGACGCCTGAGATAGGCATAGGCTCCCCGTGACCTGAGGTAGTTCGGATAAGCGGTAGAAAATGAGTGAGTGAGTGATATGCAAAGTAATACTTCTGATAGTTCTTTTAGTTTTTAAATCTTAATGTAATACTTAGCCTGCTGGTTTTCTACATAGGCCTATTGATAAAATAATAGTAATAATTTGAGCATTGTGTCATTATCACAGGCTAAACAACCGGATGGTGCCTTCACTAACATCGCTTTATGATTTATTTGTAGCATACTGTATTTATAGCCTATGTGTATAAGCAATTAAAATTATCAAGGCCTGTGCAAAGTAACACTTCTGTTCAGTCCCAACCATAATCATTGTATGCTTTATGTTTCTTTTAGTCTTTCAGTTTTAATGTAATACTTAGCTTAATTGTTTTCTATTTATTTTCAAAAAAAAAATTAAATAAAATAAAATACAAAATTGAGAATTGTATCATTATCACAGGCTAAACAACCAAACAGTGCCTCTCTGTTCTCTCTCATTGTGCACTGAGTCTGCCTAATTTTGAATTTCATAGCGCGCATCTTTTGCATCTATACAACATTTGTTTGACTGTATATTTATAATCACACCCTCCAGTGTCACCCATATGAGGATGGGTTCCCCTTTGAGTCTGATTCCTCTCGAGGTTTCTTCCTTTACCGTCTAAGGGAGTTTTTCCTTGCCACTGCTGCCTGAGTCACCTCAGACTTGCTCTTTGAGGATAAATACATACAGATTGTGAACTAAATCTATCTAATATTAATCTTAATAATCTTTATATTATTCTTTATATTAACCATTTGTTCTTCCTTTATGTTCTGTAAAGCTGCTTTGAGACAATGTCAATTGTAAAATGCGCTATACAAATAAACTTGAATTGAATTGAATTGAATTCATGCATTGACACACACATATGTACATACAGTACAGACAGACACACATGCATACACACACAGAGACACACACGTACATGCATACATACACAGACGACACAAACACACACACATACAGACAGACAGACATATGCTTTTATTCTACAGGTGATTTTTCTCAATAAAAGGGAAAGGGAACCAAAGTACAGAATAAAAACTCCAAGCATCCTCTCAACTTGAACCCTCGAGTCCCTGATACAGGAACTCTACTACCACGAGTGGCGTTAAGCCTAAATGGACTATTTCTGAAAGTGAAAGTGAAAGTATGGCTAAGTATGGTGACACATACTCAGAATTTGTTCTCTGCGTTTAACCCATCCAAAGTGCACACACACAGCAGTGAACACACACCCGGAGCAGTGGGCAGCCATTTATGCTGCAGCGCCCGGGGAGCAGTTGGGGGGTTCGGTGCCTTGCTCAAGGGCATCTGTGTTCACTTTGTTAAATCCACAATGTGTATTATGGTTAAGGCACTATGTAATTTGTTTTAAACACTTAAAGGTGCACTGTAAGTCTTTCTGGTAAAGGGTCCGTATGTATCTTGCATTTATTCAATTAGTACTTTTTTTAATGCAAAAAAAAAAAAATACCTTAACAAACCTGCATTGTTACTGTAAGGGGATCGCCTGTAACATCAGGCGATCCCCTGATATTACAGATAATCGATGTTTCAGATAACATCTGTAACATCGATTATTAAACATTGTCTAATATGAGTACACATTTTGTAGTTAAAATATTTATATAATTTAATCGAAAGCTTGTAAGACTACATCAATCATTTTCTTTGATTCATTCACAACCACTTTTCAATCAGAGTAAGCGACACCCTTGTAGGTTCCATGGGTTTCAATCTCCAGCGCGCTACCATTATAGCAGGTAATCTTGATGATGCCAGTGAATGGGAGATCAACTGTAGCTTGGCCAAGTGTGATGTGCACATCCACGGTTTTACCTGCAGGAACTTTAACAGGAAATGAGAAGAGCTCCATTTTCTCTGTACTGGTCTCTGAAGCATATGTACCTTCAACACCAATGGTTAATCCATATCTTGATTTCCCCTCTGCCAGAAATGGGATTCCTGCATTTACTTCCAGGCTGAATGTGATTTCCAATTTTCCCTTAACAGACCAGGAGGATTTTTGGATGATTTTTTTGGAGGTCTCAATTTTGTATTCTTGAGTTACAGAAGAGTTTGCCACTTTGGGTATCACATCAAGAATGGTGGGATACACAACATCGGTAAGCTGAGCAGACTTGACAGTGTTGATGAATATGAATCCTACGCAATCAATATCAGACCCGAAATGTCCTTGGATCCCCATGCAGATCCCAGAAGCGACATCAACTGGAACTTCTTTTTTTAGACCTCCTTTTGCCGATTTTGCATAGAACTCTAGGGAGTGACTTGTCTTGAATTTGATTGCACCCAGACGTGTACCATCTTTATTTGCCCAAAGTGAAAGGGAGGTGAAATGCTCTCCATCTTCAAATGTAAACTCTTTCAGATTCCCAGCAGGATCACCAAACTGCTTGGACTGGCCATCAGTAAGCCACACCTTCATGGCTTTTATCTTGTAGTCACTTTCCCAAACCTGGATCGTTTTCAGCGTGCTTCCATCTTCAGTGCCATTAAAAGCAAAAGCATTTTCTCCCAAACCTCCAACTTCAACAATATTTGCCAGGTATGACATCCTGTTCTTCTTGAGCCAAAAAAACAAAAAAAACAAAGATGTCTCAGGAATAAATCTGATAAAATGAAAAATATTTTGGTTAAGATTAAATAAAGGGAAGCATCAGCTACTGCTGATTTTATTTACTGCTTCAGCTCATAAATCTTTATCAACCATTTGTATCATTGTATGTTGTTTCTCTTTTTTTAAATTGATTTTATCAGGTGACTTTATGCTTGTTAATAACCAGTGCATAGAGTTTGATAAAAATCATTCATTATTTATATTTATACATGTTTATTCTTTACAAAAAAGTTTCCTTTAACTGAAGTTAACTGACATGAATAAACCATGTTTAACCCCATTGCTATAATAAAACCCAAGCGGATTTCACTGACATGAAAAAAAGTCGGTCATGTTAACATTGTTCAGTTAATGTGTTCACACCCAATGAGGATTTCGCACAACAGAAAATGGCATTAACACATACAGTACATTTCGCTCCAGAAGCTATTTGTTACTACATCCTACTTAATCCTGCTGAACATTGTTGGAAAAAGCTGAAACATGTGATCTGATCATCTGATCAACAGACAGTTAATCACCAAAGAAGAGGGTTTTAACTGGCATAATTCAGAACTCTGAATTTTATTTTATTTTATTAAATTTATAAAATCAGTATTCAGACATCAGAAGTAACTAATAAACAAGGTGTAATGTGATAAAGTGGAGTCCTACAGAGCTTTATGTCTCTTATGCCACACCAATTTACTTTACCAGTACTAACACATTTTATTTATTAATGATTAATGCACTGACAAACCACACTGTAATAGAAAATGATCAGAATTAAGCTTTCATAATATGAGTTAAACATTATCATATACAGTAACTATAATGCTGTAATACTATAATCTACATACACAGTAATCTACAAACACAGTTAATAACCTACATAATGTCATCAAGAATAAACTGCACACTTACAAGGAACTGATGAAGCAGGTAGCAAGAAATGTCTTCTTTAAAAGACGTCTTGTGAAGGATGCAAGTTTGTGGATGAGACAGAAGCTTCGTGCTCTCGTACTTATACCAAATAAAAAGGGTGGTGCTGAGTCTTACACCACACTTCCAAGGAACAAGTGTGTGTGTGTTTGTGTGTCCATGCTGTTAGTTGGAAATCAGATTTCACAAGCTTTTCACCCCTCAGTGGTTAATTTCCTTAAACTGTAAGAAAGATCAATGATGGGTTTACCATTTAGTGAACATTCCTTTGTGTCACTTAACCTTCATGTTTTCTGTAACAGATACAGTGGAATTTTTCTCCAACCTACAAAATTTTCATTCTGTTTATAATAAAGCATCAAAAATCTACAATGTCTTCTCTACTGCATTAGATAGAAGCTCTGTAGGCTTTAGATTAGGGTTTTGCGAATGTTCTATCAAAAAGCGTCCGGTCTGCATTAGATCATTATCCTGGTTTAAAAAATCACATTTCATCAATAAAACACAACCTGACCAACACCAATGTAGTAACAAAAAGATCCAGCCATGTTCATATGTGTAATTTAAAGTACCCTGATAGATGAGTTTGCCATCAGACTCCTACATCTTTACATTTTTAAATGCTGCTACAACTGTTTTTGCAGAACAAACAGACTGTGTATCCAAATACATTGGAAAATAAAACTTATATCTAAGACTTTTTTGGGATCTAAAGCCTATAGAGCTTCTATTGAGTGCAATAGAGAAGACAATGACAAGACAGATTTTTGATGTTCTATAATACACAGACAAAGTTTTGTTTGTTGGAGAAACAATCCAGCGTAACTGTTACAGAAACCTTTATTCCATGCCAATTTGTCATCAAAAGTTTCTGAGACACAGATTAATTATTGAGTGTTCGGACAGTTTATGGGTATTAACCCCTAGCGGAAAAAAGATTCTCCTACTAACAGTGTAATTCCTACTAACAGTGTGATCACACACACACACACAGACACACACACACACACACACATACACACACACACACACACACAGTTTAGTAATAGAAGACATTAACTAGATTTGTAAAGTTCGTCGCGACAAACTTTGATGTTGGCTTTGAAGGTGCAAGTATTCGCAAAGGCCGGCGCATTTTGGAGGCGAGTGGACAGAAAGATTGTGAAAGCTACTGGACAGCTAGGGTGCCAATACTTTTGTAGGTGAGCAGACATGAGCGTGTGACGTGACCATATGACCTGTGGGGCAGTTCCCCTTATTGTGCTGAAAGTTTTGATATGTCACATGTCCATGTTGTGCAATTTTTTAATTTTCACTTAACCTCACGTGACATCACGTGACGTCACCAGAATACCCGTATGGCAGTTCCCCTCATTGTGCTAAGTGTTTTGATATGTCACATGTCCATGTTGTGCAAATTGTTGATTTCGCTTCTTTTGGGGGAGGGGCTACACGTGCCGTCACGTGGTGTCAATACTTTTGGCAAAAAGTGGCTACTGAGGGTTTGGACATTTCATGTTAATACTGCAGTCATTATGGGATTCTACTTATTATACTGCATAGAACAGTACATGCAATTCTTAATGTTGGATGTATTGTGTGTGTGAGAGCTTAGAGAACTTTTCAGAATTCCCTATTCAAGTCTATGGGCCGTTCGACCGTCAAATACGAGAAAACCGAAAATTCCGTCGGGAACTCCGGAATTAAAATTTCGTCCAGAGTAAGGTCCTAAAGAACCTGGCCGAGTTCGGTGTAAATCGCTCGAAAACTTGCTGAGTTATAAACCTCAAAAGTTTATAATGGAAGTCTATGGGAAAAAAGGCCACTTTGAGCTTCCATACCCGGAATGCCGGAATTCCGATCGCTTAGAAAAATAGGAGCAAAAAACTTCAGACCAGGGTCTACGACATATCCGAATTTGGTGCATGTGGCTCGAAAGCCCTAGGCCACATTTTTTTAAATAAATTTGTGTCTAATAATAATAATAATAATAATAATAATAATAATAATAATAATAATAATAATAATAATAATAATCTTATAACAGAAATCAGAATGCCAAAATCTACAAAGCCAACATAATTAAATGTGTTTTATCAACTGAACAGACAACAGAGTGGGGATGATAATGATGATGGTAACACATGACACATAGAGGAACATATTAAAGGAATCCCTATGAACTGCGTGATAAACCGTAATCAGCTTGGTATGCTGCCAAATCTATAAAACAAATGATAAAAGAATGGGATATTTACACACACACACACACACACACACACACACACACACACACACACACACACACACACACACACACACACACACACACACACAATCCAAACCTACATGGCCCTGTGTGAAAAGAATGCTTGCCCCTTAACCTAGGGTTATGACTGGGTTTCAGTCGCACACCCAGCTATTTTTTTCTCATAATTTCTAGAAAACTGAAGTGAAATTTGCTTACCAATAATACACTGGAAAATACACCCTGTTTATTAGTTACTTCTGATTTTATACTGAATACTTCATTCATTCATTCATTTTCTACCGCTTATCTGAACTTCTCGGGTCACGGGGAACCTGTGCCTATCTCAGGCGTCATCAGGCATCAAGGCAGAATACACCCTGGACGGAGTGCCAACCCATCACAGGGCACACACTCTCATTCACTCACACTCACACACACACTACGGACAATTTTCCAGAGATATACTGAATACTGATTTTTGAAATTTAATAAAATAAATAAAATAAAATTCAGAGTTCTGAATTATGCCAGTTAACTTCTTTGGTTATTACAAACATGTCTGTTGATCAGATGATCAGATCACATGCTTCAGCTTTTTCCAAAGATTTTCAATACGATTCAGTAGGATGTAGTAACAAATAGCTTCTGGAGCGAAATGTTCTGCCCAGTGCCAGAAAGCTTGGTCTCTTTCATAGGGCAGAACATTTTGCTCCAGAAACTATTTATTACTACATCCACTGCAGACACTTTTTGGTAGAACGTTCCAAGAGCCCTTATCTAAAGTCTGTAGAGCTTTCTTGGGATGCAATGGAGAAGAAATCAAAACAGTTATGGAAACTAGGATTCCCTTCCAAGATGTTATGAAAAGTTTCTGTGGGAGAAAGAAATGTGGATTAAATAATAAATCACTTCATTGTGGTTTCTTAGATGTTCTGACATTTTAAGGTAATTTGAAATAATCCTCGAACGGAAATGGAGAAAAACTAAATTAGAGGTGTTTAGAATTGCGTATAAGGACAGTATGTCCAGCTACAGACAGGCTCTAAAAGCTGCTAGGGCTGAGCACCTGAGCAAACTCATAGAAAATAACCAGAACAATCCCAGGTTTATATTTAGCACAGTGGCTAGTTTAACAAAAAATCAGAAATCTGAACACACTATTCCATCACATTTCAGTAGTGAGGACTTTATGAGATTCTTCACTGATAAAATTGAAAGTATCAGGAATAAAATAGGTGACGCTCAACATATCAGAGCAACCAGTGACACAATCTCACCTAAGGCTTTACACAGCTTTACAAGTACAGGACAGGAAGAGTTAGATAAACTTATTACTACAGCTAAATCAACAACATGTTCACTAGACCCCATCCCAACTAAACTACTGAAAGAAGTGTTACATAAAGCTGGTGAGCCTCTTCTTAATATCATTAACTCCTCGTTATCTTTAGGTTACATCCCGAAGTCTTTTAAGTTGGCAGTTATTAGGCCACTCATCAAAAAACCTAACTTAGATCCTAATGAACTATCAAATTACAGACCTATCTCACACCTTCCGTTTATGTCTAAAATACTTGAAAAGGTTGTGTCAGTTCAACTCAGCTCCTTCTTACAGGAGAGCAACATCCTTGAAGAGTTTCAGTCAGGTTTCAGGCCCCATCATAGCACAGAAACTGCACTTGTTAAAGTTACAAACGACTTGTTCTTAGCTTCGGACCAAGACTGTATGTCACTATTAGTTCTACTTGACCTTAGTGCTGCATTCGACACTATAGACCACAACATTCTTCTAGATCGCTTACAATATTACACAGGTATTCATGGTCAGACTTTAAGCTGGTTTAGATCCTACCTGTCTGACCGATACCATTTTGTAGAATTAAATGGTGAATCCTCCAGTTTACTACCAGTTAATTATGGGGTCCCTCAAGGATCAGTTCTAGGACCTCTGCTTTTCTCTATATACATGCTTCCATTAGGGAACATTATTAGAAGACATGGGATTAGTTTCCATTGTTATGCTGATGACACACAGTTATATATCTCATCAAAACCAGATGAAATAGCCACAGTGTCCAAATTAACTCAGTGCCTTAGAGAGATAAAAGACTGGATGAGCTGCAACTTTCTATTGTTAAACTCCGATAAGACAGAAATACTACTCATAGGTCCAAAAACCAGTGCACAGAAACTCTCACAACTTAACTCCCATTTAGAGGGATGTACTGTTACCAGTAGCTCGAGAGTGAAAGACCTCGGTGTTATATTAGACAGTAACTTGTCTTTTAAAAATCATATCGCTCATACTACCAAAACAGCGTTCTTCCACCTTAGAAACATTGCCAAGCTGAGAAACAGCCTGTCTGTATCTGATGCTGAGAAGCTAGTTCATGCATTCATGACCTCTAGACTGGACTATTGTAATGCATTACTAGGTGGTTGTCCTGCATCTTTAATAAATAGGTTACAGTTAGTCCAAAATGCAGCTACCAGAGTTCTCACTAGGACAAGAAAGTATGACCATAAAACCCCAATTTTATCATCTCTACACTGGCTACCTGTTAAGTTTAGAATTGACTACAAACTGCTGCTACTTACGTACAAGGCTCTTAATGGTTTAGCTCCCATGTATCTAACTAGTCTTCTAACACGTTACAATCCTTCACGCTCTCTGAGATCACAAAACTCAGGACTTCTGGTAGTTTCCAGAATATCTAAGTCTACTAAAGGTGGTAGAGCGTTTTCTTATTTAGCTCCCAAACTTTGGAATAGTCTTCCTGATAGTGTTCGGGGCTCAGACATACTTTCCCAGTTTAAACGTAGATTAAAAACTCATCTCTTTAGTCAGGCGTACACATAATACATCCCATAATATCATGCACCAGTACATCAGACCGGCACATTTTTATGAACACCAGATATGTTAATCTCTTTCCACTGCTTCTCTCTTTGTACCCATCCTGAGGCATCCAGACACTGTACCAGCTCCCAACGTCCTCTGTGGGACGAAGCCTTTGGATGTCCACTGAGCCGAGGCCGACTCTACCAATCCTGAGACATCTCCAGTTAGACTCTGTGGTACTCAGGAGATCAGAAGTCCTTGAACCTTACACCAATAAAACATTTAACTGACTGTATATTACAATCACACCCCCAGTGTCACCCATATGAGGATGAGGTTCCCCCTTGAGTCCGGTTCCTCTCAAGGTTTCTTCCTTTACCAATTTAAGAGAGTTTTTCCTTGCCACTGCTGCCTGAGTCACCTCAGACTTGCTCATAGGGGAATAAATACATACACACTGTGAACTATATACAACTAATAATAATCTAGAATTTTTATTCTGTTAATTCTTATTTCTTTTATTATTCGTTAATTCCTTTATCATTAATTATGTTTACCTTCTGCTCTGTGTTTATGTTCTGTAAAGCTGCTTTGAGACAATGTCTATTGTAAAAAGCGCTATACAAATAAACTTGAATTGAATTGAATTGAATTGAATTTTACTGAAAAGACTGGGTAGTGCTCAGGAAGAATCTAGAATAATACATAATTATGTTAAAAACAAGTCAGAAGCTTAGTTTCAATTGAGACTGATGGTATTGATGAAAATTATAACAGATTATAATCTGAAAATGTCAAAAGAAAAGAACCAAATTGTTACACAAAGCTAATGTCGAACTAGAACTAAAATTCACCAAATGAGATGTTTTGTTTATTACTCAGAATTATTTGTAAAGAATGTTTCATTAAACTAAACTGTGTCTTAGTCTTGTACTACTGGTAGACTAGCAGAATAAATTGTCTGAAACAGCAAAATAAATCAAATCACCTTTTTTATTAGTCAACAGGTTTGGGGGAAAAAATCAACCAACAAATCATGATTAATGAAAAGCTAATATGAAAAACAATCAAACTAAGCTAACCTCAAACACAAACATTACTGATTCAAATGATTTCATATATGAGATTTAGGTGATTAGTCACTTTGGGTGAGACTATAGAAATTGTGGGATACACCACATTGGTATCACTCGTTGAGCATCATGAAGCCGAAGCGATCAATGCCAGATAAAGCACGTCCTTGGATTCCAATGCATTTTCCAGAGACAACATCAACTGGTACTTTTGGCTGCAGCTTACCACTTTTCATACTTGCAAAGAACTGCTTCCCAGTACTTGTCTTGAATTTGATGGCACCCAGATGTGTACCATCTTGATTTGGCGAAAGTGAAAGGGAGTCGAATATCTCATCATTTTTAAAGGTAAACTCTTGCAGTTCCCCAACAGGAATACCAAACTGTGCTGAACGGTTATCAGCAAGAACCACCATCACGGCTTTTATCTGAGAATCACCTTCCCAAACCTGAATCTTTTTCAACAAGGATCGATTTTGCAGGCCATTTAAATTGAAAGGTTCTCCTCCCTTTCCACCAACTCCAACAATACTGTACATCTTGTTCTTAACCTTAAAAACACAAACATTTAAGATCGATGAAAATAGTTGTTCTGATAAATAGGCATGTTTAAGATGAATTGAAGTTAAGATAATAAAATGCCTGAAGCATGAGCTACTGCTGATATTATTTGCTGATTCAGCTCATTAAGCTTCATTAAACAACTGTATTATTAGATGACTTTTTGTACGCTAATGGCCAGATTAATGTTTTACAAAAAAATGCCATCCTCTTTGTTCTAATAATCTCTTTGATTACGTCACCCACTTCCTGTTAGCACCATAGAAAAACACATGTGCTAGCATGTCAGTGTGAAACTTTAGACATGTGTAAGTTCTGAGTTGTGTTATTGTGGAAAGCTTTATCATGTATGATGCTGTCTTGCATTTATGTATTTGCCAAGTCTTTAAATGTTTTCTTTCTGTCTTTGATATGTGGTGTTTAAAGGGTGTTTCCTCTCCTCATGTTAACTTTTACTGTAAAGAACCTTACTCTGTGTCCCTATGTTACACCATCACTAACATTTAACTTTGGGATCAACAGACTTGTTTTTTTTAATAAACACAGAATTGGATGTTAACTGGCGTAATTCAGAAGTCTGAGACCCTAAGATTTTATTGACATCATCATGTACAGAGTCGAGTTATGGACGTCTTGTGAGAATTTAATGCTGAAATTTCATAAATCAGTATTAATGGTTTAATGTGATAAAGTGGAGTCCTACAGAGCTTTATGTCTCTTATGCCACACCAATTTACTTTACCAGTACTAACACATTTTATTTATTAATGATTAACGCACTGACAAACCACACTGTAATAGAAAATGATCAGAATTAAGCTTTCAGAATATGAGGTAAACATTATCATATACAGTAACTATAATGCTGTAATACTATAATCTACATACACAGTAATCTACATACACAGTTAATAACCTACATAATGTCATTAAGAATAAACTGCACACTTACAAGGAACTGATGAAGCAGGTAGCAAGAAATGTCTTCTTTAAAAGACGTCTTGTGAAGGATGCAAGTTTGTTTATGAGACAGAAGCTTCGTGCTCTCTTATTTATACCAAATAAAAAGGGTGGTGCTGAGTCTTACATCACACTTCCAAGGAACAAGTGTGTGTGTTTGTGTGTCCACGCTGTTAGTTGTTAATCAGATTTCACAAGCTTTTCACCCCTCAGTGGATAATTTCCTTAAACTGTAAGAAAGATCAATGATGAGGTTTAACATTTAGTGAACGTTCCTTTGTGTCACTTAACCTTCATGTTTTCTGTAACAGATACAGTGGAATTTTTCTCCAACCTACAAAACTTTCATTCTGTTTATAATAAAGCATCAAAAATCTACAATGTCTTCTGTACTGCATTAGACAGAAGCTCTGTACGCTGTTGATCAGGGTTTACGAATGTTCTATCAAAAAGCGTCTGGTCTGCATTAGATCATTATCCTGGTTTAAAAAATCACATTTCATCAATAAAACACAACCTGACCAACACAAATGTAGTAACAAAAAGATCCAGCCATGTTCATATGTGTAATTTAAAGTACCCTGATAGATGAGTTTTTTTTGAGTTACATTGTTAAATGATGCTACAACTGTTTTTGCAGAACAAACAGACTGTGTATCCAAATACATTGGAAAATAAAACTTATATCTAAGACTTTTTTGTGATCTAAAGCCTATAGAGCTTCTATTGAGTGCAATAGAGAAGACAATGACAAGACAGATTTTTTATGTTCTATAATACACAAAGTTTTGTTTGTTGGAGAAACAATCCAGTGTAACTGTTACAGAAACCTTTTTCCGTGCCAATTTGTCATCAAAAGTTTCTGAGACACAGATTAATTATTAACTAGATTTGTAAAATTTGTCGCGACAAACTTTGATGTTGTCTTTGACGGTGCAAGTATTCGCAAAGGCCGGTGAATTTTGGAGGCGAGTGGACAGAAAGATTGTGAAAGCTACTTGACCGCTAGTGTGCCAATACTTTTGGAGGTGAGTGGACATGAGCGTGTGACGTGATCCGAATACCCGTGAGGTAGTTCACCTCATTGTGCTGAGTGTTTTGATATGTCACATGTCCATGTTGTGCAAATTATTAATTTTCACGTGACCTCACGTGACATCATGTGACGTGACCATAATACCCATGGGGCAGTTCCCCTCATTGTGCTGAGTGTTTTGATATGTCACATGTCCATGTTGTGCAAATTTTTAATTTTCACATGATGTCACGTGACCTCACTTGACGTCATGTGACGTGACCAGATTACCCGTGGGGCAGTTCCCCTCACTGTGCACAGTGTTTTGATATTTCACATGTCCATGTTGTGCAAATTTTCAATTTCGCTTGTTTTGGGGGCGGGGCTACACGTGACATCACGTGACGTGACCAGAATACCCGTGGGGCAGTTCACCTCATTGTGCTGAGTGTTTTGATATGTCACATGTCCCTGTTGTGCAAATGTTTAATTTTCACGTGGTGTCGATTGATGTCACCAGAATACCCGGTGGGGTGCCAATACTTTTGGCAAAAAGTGGCTACTGAGGGTTTGGACATTTCATGTCAATACTGCAGTCATTATGGGATTCTACTTATTATACTGCATAGAACAGTACATGCAATTCTTAATGTTGGATGTATTGTGTGTGTGAGAGCTTAGAGGACTTTTCGGAATTCCCTATTCAAGTCTATGGGATGTTCAACCATCGACTACAGGAAAACCGAAAATTCCGTCAGAACTCCGTAATAAAAATTTGGTCCGGAGTAAGGTCCTAAAGAACCTGGCCGAAGTCTATGGGAAAAAAGGCCACTTTGAGCTTCCGTACCGGGAACGCCGGAATTTCGATCGCTTAGAAAAATAAGAGCAACAAACTTCAGACCAGGTTCTACGACATATCCGAATTTGGTGCATGTGGCTCGAAAGCCCAAGGCCGCATTTTTCTAAATAAATTTTTGTCTAATAATCAGCTTGGTCTGCTGCCAAATCTATAAAACAAATGATAAAAGAATGGGATATTCACACACACACCCACACACACACACACACACACACACACACACACACACACACACACACACACACACACACACACACACACACACACACATAATCCAAACCTACATGGCCCTGTGTGAAAAAAATGCTTGCCCCTTAAGCTACGCACACCCAGCTATTTTTTTCTCATAATTTCTAGAAAACTGAAGTGAAATTTGCTTACCAATAATACACTGGAAAATACACCCTGTTTATTAGTTACTTCTGATTTTATACTGAATACTTCATTCATTCATTCATTTTCTACCGCTTATCCGAACTTCTCGGGTCACGGGGAACCTGTGCCTATCTCAGGTGTCATCGGGCATCAAGGCAGGATACACCCTGGACGGAGTGCCATCCCATCACAGGGCACACACAATCTCATTCACTCACACACACACACACACACACACACACTACGGACAATTTTCCAGAGATATACTGAATACTGATTTTTGAAATTTAATCTTTGATCCAGGAGCTACAATGACAGTAATGGGGAAGCAATATGAGGGTCCTCTTTCAGGGGGATCTGTTAGCTCTGTGGGAATAGAAGGGGTCACAAAAGAAACTGATTTCACCGATTTGTTTATATGTCAGAGTGTCCTTTTAATCTTTTTGGGGAGGAAACTCATGAGCAGGCTACACGTTTCTATTAGCTTCTCTGGCTCTAAACTTGTCGTTTCTGTTCCTGAGTCTGCTCCACTGTCACATTTATCTGATGTTTAATGATTGTTTTGTCTCTACCACATAAAAATGCTATCCCCATCTTATTAGATGCTTTACCGCCCTCATTATGGGCTGATCATAAGAATGACGTGGGTCTTGTGCAGTGTACACCCTATGAGGCTAAGTTAAAACATTTAGACAATGTGTTTGTTAAACAATATCCTTTGTTTGCAGCTAAATTGCAGGGCATGGGTGGAGTTTTACAATCTCTTCTACAACAGGGGGTAGTCAAACTATGTGTAAGTTCATACAACACTCTTGTTAATCCTGTCCCTAAACCGGATGGTTCCTGGCGCTTCACACAAGATTTGAGGAAAATAAATGACATCATCATCCCTGTGGCACCTGTTGTGCCTCAATTCTCATCTCAATTCCATGTGAACATACTTTATTTTCTGTTATTGAATTAAGTTCTGCTTTTTTCAGTGTTCCTGTTGAAGAGCAGACGCAGCCTCTCTTTGCCTTCACACACAGGAGGCGGCAGTATGACAAGGCATGCCTATGACAAGGGTATATTGATTCTCCGGCAGTGTTTTCTGTTATTGTAAGGGATGATTATGTGATCTTGTTCTCCCCACTGGTTCTGTTGTCTTAAAGTATGCAGATGACCTCTTAGTCTCCGCAGCATCTGAAAAACTCTGTGAACAAGCCTCCATCTGCCTCTTGTGCCATCTAGCTTCAAAAAGCTTCAAAGTTTCAAAACGCAAGTTGCACTTCTGTCTGCCCACGGTGAAGTATCTGGGGTTTGAACTCTCACAAGGCAGAAAAAACTCTCTCAAGCTCGTATACAGTTAATCCTCAACACACGGCATCCTAACACAAAACAAGCTCTCATGGTTTTCCCTGGGCTGATAAACTACTGCCATCAATGGATACCTTACTGTTCTTACTATGGCAAGTGACTCCGGTCTGCAATCTTCCACAAGGACCCAATGCAACATCTTCTAACGTGGACTCCTGAAATGCTCGAAGTGTATGAGGCTCTATGCCTGCGATCATGAGGGCACTGCCTCTGCTGTCTTAGCCCAGGGGCATAGGGGGGCATGAGACCATGTGCATTCCTGTACATACTGTTGACCAGGGCTTATCAGCATGTCTCTGGGCTGTGGCCGCCTGTGCTGTGATGGTACAAGATGCTGAGAAAATTGTCCTGTCTCATCCATCTCATTACATTCATCACAAGAGGGAAAACAGGTCCTTCAGAACTTACAGACTCAACGCATGACAGCACAAAGGAGGTCAGGTTATGAAACTATCTTATGTGCAACCAGTAATCTAAAAATTAAAGCCACCTCCTCATTATATGCGTTAGGTCTTGCACGTCTACTTAGAACTCAGGATGCCACACTGCACGACACTTCGCATTATTGCTGTGCTGAAATTATTCAGGTCACTGTATTGTGTAGAATCCACTCCATTAAATACAGGCGATTCGCTATTTGTTGATGGCTCTTGTTCAAAGACACATGATGGTCACTTTCTGTGTGGATGTTCTGTGTGTGCTCTGCCTGATGTTGTTGTTGAAGCTTATTATTTACCTTTTATGTCTTCACTGATTTTTTTTGCTCTAACTCGTGCGTGTATTCTCTCTGAATTTACGGATGTAACAATTTACACTGATTCACGTTATGCTTTTGGCGTCGCCCATGATTTTGGACGAATTTGGCAAACACGTGGCTTTTGCTTTGCAGAGAGGAAACTTATCACTGGTACAGGTTGTGCGCGAGTTTGTTACACATCCCGCCCGAAGAGGGGTATGGGAGGATATGAATAAACTCTTTTGTGTAGCTAATTTAAAAGGTACAATAGACTTAATCCTATCTAAATGTCTGACCTGTGCTCAAAATAATCCTACTAAAAACACAGCTAAACATGAAAATCTTCCAATACCAACGGCACCATTTTCTGAATGACGAATTGATTTTACACATATGCCACCACAGGGGACTTTCAAATATCTCCTGGTGATGGTAGATAAGTTCTCAAGGTGGGTAGAGGCTTTCCCATGTCAGCGAGAAAATTCTAAGGTGGTTACACGTATTCTGGCCAATGAAATCTTGTCAAGGTATGGTGTCTCACACGCTATTGACTCAGATAAAGGAACGCCTTTTACTTCTAAAATAACACAAGATCTGTGTAAGTACCTGTCTCTGTCATGCCACTTTCATATTCCTTATCATCCCCAATCCTCAGGGATATTGGAAAGAACTAATCGAACAATTAAGTATAAGTTGACTAAAGCTATGCAGGTGACGGGTAGCAAACATTGGGTTGATTTGTTACCCACTGTTCTAGCAGAAATGAAAAAGACGTCCATTTATCACCACACGGAATCATTTTTGGTCGTCCGTTTCCCACACCCTGGAAGAAGGGTAAGCCAGCTATAGGTACAACTAATCTTGATGTGCACATCGTTGAGTATTCCGCTGCCCTGATTGACATTTTATCATCACTCCACGATGCTCATCATCACTCCATCGCTCAGCAGTGACCCCGACAAACCCTTCTGTGCCGGTACTTCGGACATCATTAAAGCTGCAGGAGGTGACGGAAAAGGCTGCAAAGAACTGAACAACCACCTCTAGTCAGGACAAACAACCAGTGACCAGTATGGTTGTCATCCTCCTCATCTTGATCATCTGCCTCGGGACAGGGTTACCCGTCCAAGAGCATCCTCATGACAAAGAATTCTGAGAAGTGACTGAGGGTCTGGCCCAGGCTAGGCAACATACTAATAGTGATTCCTCGGTTAAATTACTCGGTTAAATTTGAAATAAAATTTGTTAGTTTTGTCTGGTAAAGTAAATCACTGTAGCATTAAAGTTGATAACGGCTTATTTCTGAGGTGTAAATACTGTAATGTGAAATCCTCATTAGGTGTGAACACATTGTTCAATTTATGTTAACAATGACTGGTTTTATTAAATTTAATGTCATTGAATTTGGCTTTTATTTTATTATAGTAATGGGCTTGCACATGATTTATTCATCTCACTGCTGATCGTACCAATGTTGTGTATCCCACTATTCCTGATGTGATACCCAAAGTGGCTGTTGGAGAAATTAAATCCATGTCCTACTAACATCAAGATATGAATTAACTATTTGTGTTGAAGGTACATATGCTTCAGAGACCAGTGCAGAGAAAATGGAGCTCACTGTGTTCATCAGTTTTGGTGGAACACTTTGGGGACATACTGTACACATGGCTGTGATGTCCAGGTGTCCTGTACTGTAGATTTGTATGCTCGATTATAAACTGTCACTGTAAGGTGTCCAGGTGTTCTGTACTGTATATTAAACAGCTACAGTGAACTTGGATAAGGTTAAGTAGCTACCAGTAACATGGGTCACTAACATTGACATGTGTACGTTATGTAACAGTGTGTTATGTAGTAGATGCTATGGACAAAGTGGACAAAGTCTAAAGGAATAGATAATAATTATAGTGGACAAAGTGTAGAAATATAGAAAACAATTTACTTAAGTCAATATAATAATAAGAATTAGATTAAATGTGCTCAAGTGTTGTATGAGTGTTTGTTTATTCCAACATGTAGTAACATTTTACTGGGAAGACTGGGACTTGAGGTAGTGCTCAGGAAGAATCTAGAATAATACATAATTATGGAAAAATACAAGTCAGAAGCTTAGTTTCAATTGAGACTGATTTAATTGATGGAAATTATAACAGATTATAATCTGAAAATGTCAAAAGATTTTGGTCTTTTTGGGTCACTTTGGGTGAGACTTTAGAAATTGTACGATACACCACATTGGTAAGCTAAGCACAAAGCATTATAGCTTACTGAGCACCATGAAGCCGAAGCGATCAATGCCAGACCCAGAACGTCCTTGGATTCCAATGCATTTCCCAGATTTAACATCAACTTGTACTTCTGGCTGCAGCTGACCACTTTTCATGCTTGCATAGAACTGCTTCCCAGAACTTGTCTTGAATTTGATGGCACCCAGATGTGTACCATCTTGATTTTTCGAAAGTGAAAGGGAGTCGATTATCTCATCTTTGTCAAATGTAAACTCTTTCAGAGTCCCAGCAATACCACCAAAGTGTCCTGACCGGCCATCAGTAAGAAACACCATCACGGCTTTTATCTGAGAATCACCTTCCCAAACCTGGATCTTTTTCAACAAGGATCCAGTTTCCATTCCAGTAAAATTGAAAGGTTGTCCTCCCTTTCCACCAACTTCAACAACACTGACCATCTTGTTCTTAACCTTAAAAGACAAGCATTTCAAGATGGATGAAAATAGTTCCTAAATTATTATATTATTACTATTATTATATTATTAGATGTCTTTATGTATGTTAATGGCCATATTAAAAAAGCACATGAGCTAGCACGTCAGTGTGAAACTTTAGACATGTGTAAGATCTGAGTTGTGTTATTGTGGAAAGCTTTATCATGTATGATGCTGTCTTGCCTTTATGTATTTGCCGCGTCTTTAAATGTTTTCTATCTGTCTTTGATACGTGGTGTTTAAAGTGTGTTTCCTCTCCTCATGTTAACTTTTACTGTACAGAACCTCACTCTGTGTCTGAGACCCCTATGTTGCACCATCATTAACATTTAACTTTGGGATTAACAGACTTGTTTTTTTTTTTTAATAAAAAGAAGTGGATGTTAACTTGCGTAATTCAGAACACCGAGACCCTAAGATTTTTTTGACATCATGTTCAGAGTTGAGTTATGGACGCCTTGTGAGAATTTAATGCTGAAATTTCAAAAATCAGTATTAATATGAAATCAGAAGTAACTAATAAACAAGGTGTAATGTGATAATGTGGAGTCCTACAGAGCTTTATGTCTCTTATACCACACCAATTTACTTTACCAGTACTGACACATTTTATTTATTAATGATTAACGCACTGACAAACCACACTGTAATAGAAAGTGATCAGAATTAAGCTTTCATAATATGAGTTAAACATTATCATATACAGTAACTATAATGCTGTAATACTATAATCTACATACACAGTAATCTACATACACAGTTAATAACCTACATAATGTCATCAAGAATAAACTGCACACTTACAAGGAACTGATGAAGCAGGTAGCAAGAAATGTCTTCTTTAAAAGACGTCTTGTGAAGGATGCAAGTATGTGGATGAGACAGTCATGCTCTCGTATTTATACCAAATAAAAAGGGTGGTCATGAGCCTTACATCACACTTCCAAGTAACAAGTGTGTGTGTGTGTGTGTGTGTGTGTGTCCATGCTGTTAGTTGGAAGTCAGATTTCACAAGCTTTTCACCCCTCAGTGGTTAATTTCCTTAAACTGTAAGAAAGATCAATGATGAGGTTTAACATTTAGTGAACGTTCCTTTGTGTCACTTAACCTTCATGTTTTCTGTAACAGATACACTGAATTTTTCTCCCACCTACAAAACTTTCATTCTGCTTATCAAAAATCTACAATGTCTTCTGTACTGCATTAGACAGAAGCTCTGTACGCTTTAGATCAGGGTTTACGGATGTTCTATCAAAAAACATCTGGTCTGCATTAGATCATTATCCTGCTTTAAAAAAATCACATTTCATCAATAAAACACAACCTGACCAACACCAATGTAGTAACAAAAAGATCCAGCCATGTTCATATGTGTAATTTAAAGTACCCTGATAGATGAGTTTGCCATCAGACTCCTACATCTTTACATTTTTAAATGCTGCTACAACTGTTTTTGCAGAACAAACAGACTGTGTATCCAAATACATTGGAAAATAAAACTTATATCTAAGACTTTTTTGTGATCTAAAGCCTATAGAGCTTCTATTGAGTGCAATAGAGAAGACAATGACAAGACAGATTTTTGATGTTCTATACACAGACAAATTTTTGGCATTTCAGGAGTGATGTTTCAATGATGAACATGGCTGGATCTTTTTGTTACTACATTGGTGTTGGTCAGGTTGTGTTTTATTGATGAAATGGGATTTTTTTTAAGCAGGATAATGATCTAATGCAGACCAGACGCATTTTGATAGAACATTCCGAAAACCCTGATCTAAAGCGTATAGAGCTTTGATGGAATGCAATAGAGAAGACATTGTAGATTTGTATGCTCGATTATAAACTGTCACTGTAAGGTGTCCAGGTGTCCTGTACTGTATATTAAACAGCTACAGAGAACTTGGAGAAGGTTAAGTAGCTACCAGTAACATGTGTCACTAATATTGACATGAGTACGTTATGGAACAGTGTGTTATGTAGAAGATGTTATGGCCAAACTGGACAAAGTAAAAAGGAATAGATAATAATTATAGTGGAGAAAGTCTATAAGTATAGAAAAAATGTACTTAAGTCAAAATAATAATATGAATTAGATTAAATGTGCTCATGTAGTGTATGAGTGTCTGTTTACTCCAACATATAGGAACATTTTACTAGGAAGACTGGGACTTGTGTTAGTGCTCAGGAAGAATCTAGAATAATACATAATTATGGAAAAAACAAGTCAGAAGCTTAGTTTCAATTGAGACTGATTTTATTGATGGGAATTATAACAGATTATAATCTGAAAATGTCAAAAGAAAAGAACTAAGTTGTTACACAAAGCTACAGTCGAACTAGATCTAAAAATCACCAAATGAGATGTTTTGTTTATTACTCAGAATTATTTGTAAAGAATGCTTCATTAAACTAAACTGTGTCTTAGACTTGTACTACTGGTAGACTAGCAGAATAAATTGTCTGAAACAGCAAAATAAATCAAATCACCTTTTTTATTGGTTAACAGGTTTGGGGAAAGAATCAACCAAAGAATCATGATTAATGAAAAGCTAATATGAAAAACAATCAAACTAAGCTAACCTCAAACACAAACATTATTGATTCAAATGATTTAATAAATGAGATTTGGGTGATTAGTCACTTTGGGTGAGACTATAGAAATGGTGGGATACACCACATTGGTATCACCCGTTGAGCATCATGAAGCCGAAGCGATCAATGCCAGATGAATGACGTCCTTGGATTCCAATGCATTTTCCAGAGGCAACATCAACTGGTACTTCTGGCTGCGGCTTTCCACTTTTCATGCATGCAAAGAACTGCTTCCCAGTACTTGTCTTGAATTTGATGGCACCCAGATGTGTACCATCTTGATTTGGTAAAAGTGAAAGGGAGTCGAATATCTCATCATTTTTAAAGGTAAACTCTTGCAGTTCCCCAGCAGGAATACCAAACTGTGCTGAACGGTTATCAGCAAGAACCACCATCACGGCTTTTATCTGAGAATCACCTTCCCAAACCTGGATCTTTTTCAACAAGGATCGATTTTGCAGGCCATTAAAATTGAAAGGTTCTCCTCCCTTTCCACCAACTCCAACAATACTGTACATCTTGTTCTTAACCTTAAAAACACAAACATTTAAGATGGATGAAAATAGTTGTTCTGATAAATAGGCATGTTATTTGCTGATTCAGCAGATAAAGCTTCATTAAAAGACTTTATTATGAGATGTCTTTATGTATACTAATGGCCAGATTAATGTTTTACAAAAGGATGCCATCCTCTGTGTTCTAATAATCTGTTCAATTACATCACCCACTTCCTGTTAGCACCATATAAAAAGCACATGAGCTAGCATGTCAGTGTGAAACTTTAGACATGTGTAAGTTCTGAGTTGTGTTATTGTGGAAAGCTTTATCATGTATGATGCTGTCTTGCCTTTATGTATTTGCCAAGTCTTTAAATGTTTTCTATCTGTCTTTGATACGTGGTGTTTAAAGTGTGTTTCCTCTCCTCATGTTAACTTTTACTGTACAGAACCTCACTCTGTGTCTGAGACCCCTATGTTACACCATCACTAACATTTAACATTCAGATCAACAGACTTTTTTTTTTAAATAAACACAGAATTGGATGTTAACTGCCGTAATTCAGAACTCTGAGACCCAAAGATTTTTTTGACATCATCATGTACAGAGTCGAGTTATGGACGTCTTGTGAGAATTTAATGCTGCAATTTCAAAAATCAGTATTAATGGTTTAATGTGATAAAGTGGAGTCCTACAGAGCTTTATGTCTCTTATACCACACCAATTTACTTTACCAGTACTAACACATTTTATTTATTAATGATCAATGCACTGACAAACCACACAGTAATAGAAAGTGATCAGAATTAAGCTTTCATAACATGAGTATGAGTATCATTATCATATACAGTAACTATAATGCTGTAATACTATAATCTACATACACAGTAATCTACATTCACAGTTAATAACCTACATAATGTCATCAAGAATAAACTGCATACTTACAAGGAACTGATGAAGCAGGTAGCAAGAAATGTCTTCTTTAAAAGACGTCTTGTGAAGGATGCAAGTTTGTGGATGAGACAGAAGCTTCGTGCTCTCGTATTTATACCAAATAAAAAGGGTGGTCCTGAGTCTCACATCACAATTCCAAGGAACAAGTGTGTGTGTTTATTGAGTCCATGCTGTTAGTTGGAAATCAGATTTCACAAGCTTTTCACCCCTCAGTGGTTAATTTCCTTAAACTGTAAGAAAGATCAATGATGAGGTTTAACATTTAGTAAACGTTCCTTTGTGTCACTTAACCTTCATGTTTTCTGTAACAGATACAGTGGAATTTTTCTCCAACCTTCAAAACTTTCATTTTGTTTATAATAAAGCATCAAAAATCTACAATGTCTACAAAGCTATAATACTCTACATACACAGTTAATAACCTACACAATGTAATCATGAATATACAGCACAGGTTAATTACCTTAAAATGTCAGAACATCTAAGAAACCACAATGAAGTGATTTAATATTTAATCCACATTTCTTTGTCCCACAGAAACTTTTTATAACATCTTGGAAAGGAATCATAGTTTCCATAACTGTTTTGATTTCTTCTCCATTGCATCCCATGAAAGCTCTACAAACTTTAGATAAGGGCTCTTGGAACGTTCTACCAAAAAGCGTCTGCAGTGGATGTAGTAATAAATAGTTTCTGGAGCAAAATGTGCTGCCCTATGAAAGAGACCAAGCTTTCTGGCACTGGGAAGAACATTTCGCTCCAGAAGCTATTTGTTACTACATCCTACTGAATCGTATTGAACATCTTTGGAAAAAGCTGAAACATGTGATCTGATCATCTGATCAACAGACATGTTTGTAATAACCAAAGAAGTTAACTGGCATAATTCAGAACTCTGAATTTTATTTTATTTATTTTATTAAATTTCAAAAATCAGTATTCAGTATATCTCTGGAAAATTGTCCGTAGTGTGTGTGTGTGTGTGTGAGTGAATGAGATTGTGTGTGCCCTGTGATGGGATGGCACTCCGTCCAGGGTGTATCCTGCCTCGATGCCCGATGACGCCTGAGCACAGGCTCCCCGTGACCCAAGAAGTTCGGATAAGCGGTAGAAAATGAATGAATGAATGAAGTATTCAGTATAAAATCAGAAGTAACTAATAAACAGGGTGTATTTTCCAGTGTAGTATTGGTAAGCAGATTTCACTTCAGTTTTCTAGAAATTATGAGAAAAAAATAGCTGGGTGTGCGACTGAAACCCAGTCATAACCCTAGGTTAAGGGCAAGCATCTTTTTCACACAGGGCCATGTAGGTTTGGATTATGTGTGTGTGTGTGTGTGTGTGTGTGTGTGTGTGTGTGTGTGTGTGTGTGTGTGTGTGTGTGTGTGTGTGTGTGGGTGTGTGTGTGAATATCCCATTCTTTTATCATTTGTTTTATAGATTTGGCAGCAGACCAAGCTGATTATTAGACAAAAATTTATTTAGAAAAATGCGGCCTTGGGCTTTCGAGCCACATGCACCAAATTCGGATATGTCGTAGAACCTGGTCTGAAGTTTGTTGCTCTTATTTTTCTAAGCGATCGAAATTCCGGCATTCCCGGTACGGAAGCTCAAATTGGCCTTTTTTCCCATAGACTTCGGCCAGGTTCTTTAGGACCTTACTTCGGACGAAATTTTTATTCCGGAGTTCCGACGGAATTTTCGGTTTACCCGTAGTCGATGGTCGAACATCCCATAGACTTGAATATGGAATTCCGAAAAGTCCTCTAAGCTCTCACACACACAATACATCCAACATTAAGAATTGCATGTACTGTTCTATGCAGTATAATAAGTAGAATCCCATAATGACAGCAGTATTGACATGAAATGTCCAAACCCTCAGTAGCCACTTTTTGCCAAAAGTATTAGCACCCCACCAGTTATTCTGGGGACATCACTCGACACCACGTGGCGTCGCGTGTAGCCCCGCCCCCAAAAGAAACAAAATCAAAAATTTGCACAACAGGGACATGTGACATATCAAAACACTCAGCACAATGAGGGGAACTGCCCTACGGGTATTCTGGTCACGTCACGTGACGTCCCATGTAGCCTCGCCCCCAAAACATGCGAAATAAAAAATTTGCACAACATGGACATGTGACATATCAAAACACTCAGCACATTGAGGGGAACTGCCCCACGGGTATTCTGGTCACGTCACGTGACGTCCTGTGTAGCCCCGCCCCCAAAACAAGCAAAATCAAAAATTTGCACAACATGGACATGTGACATATCAAAACACTCATCACAATGAGGGGAACTGCCCCACGGGTATTATGGTCACGTGATGTGATGTCACGTGAGGTCACGTGACATCACGTGAAAATTAAAAATTTGCACAACAGGGACATGTGACATATCATAACACTCAGCACAATGAGGGGAACTGCCCCATGGGTATTCTGGTCACGTCACGTGTAGCCCCGCCCCCAAAACAAGCAAAATCAAAAATTTTCACAACATGGATATGTGACATATCAAAACACTCAGCACAATGAGGGGAACTGCCCCACGGGTATTCTGGTCACGTCACGTGATGTCACGTGACGTCACGTGAGGTCAGGTGAAAATTAAAAATTTGCACAACATGGACATGTGACATATCAAAACACTCAGCACAATGATGGGAACTGCCCCATGGGTATTCTAATCACGTCACATGACGTCACGTGTAGCCCCGCCCCCAAAACAAGCACAATCAAAAATTTGCACAACATGGATATGTGACATATCAAAACACTCAGCACAATGAGGGGAACTGCCCCACGGGTATTCTGGTCACGTCATGTGATGTCACGTGACGTCACGTGAGGTCAGGTGAAAATTAAAAATTTGCACAACATAGACATGTGACATATCAAAACACTCAGCACAATGAGGGGAACTGTCCCACGGGTATTCTGGTCACGTCACGTGAAAATTAAAAATTTGCACAACATGGACATGTGACATATCAAAACACTCAGCACAATGAGGGGAACTACCCCACGGGTATTCTGGCACCCTAGCGGTTCAGTAGCTTTCACAATCTTTCTGTCCACTCGCCTCCAAAATGCACCGGCCTTTGCATATACTTGCACCATCAAAGCCAACATCAAAGTTTGTCGCGACGAACTTTACAAATCTAGTTAATAATTAATCTGTGTCTGAGAAACTTTTGATGACAAATTGGCATGGAATAAAGTTTTCTGTAACAGTTACACTGGATTGTTTCCCCAACAAACAAAACTTTGTCTGTGTATTATAGAACATCAAAAATCTGTCTTGTCATTGTCTTCTCTATTGCACTCAATAGAAGCTTTATAGGCTTTAGATCACAAAAAAGTCTTAGATAAAAGTTTTATTTTCCAAAGTATTTGGATACACAGTCTGTTTGTTCTGCAAAAACAGTTGTAGCAGCATTTAAAAATGTAAAGATGTAGGAGTCTGATGGCAAACTCATCTATCAGGGTACTTTAAATTACACATATGAACATGGCTGGATCTTTTTATTACTACATTGGTGTTGGTCAGGTTGTGTTTTATTGATGAAATGTGATTTTTTTAAAGCAGGATAATGATCTAATGCAGACCGGACACTTTTTGATAGAACATTGGAAACCCTGATCTAATCCTGATCAAACCTTGATCTAAAGCTTACAGAGCTTCTGTCTAATGCAGTACAGAAGACATTGTAGATTTTTGATGCTTTATTATAAACAGAATGAAAGTTTTGTAGGTTGGAGAAAAAATCACTGTTTCTGTTACAGAAAACATGAAGGTTAAGTGACACAAAGGAATGTTCACTAAATGTTAAACCTCATCATTGATCTTTCTTACAGTTTAAGGAAATTATCCACTGAGGGGTGAAAAGCTTGTGAAATCTGATTTCCAACTAACAGTGTGGACACACAAACACACACACACTTGTTCCTTGGAAGTGTGATGTGAGACTCAGCACCACCCTTTTTATTTGGTATAAATAAGAGAGCACGAAGCTTCTGTCTCATCCACATACTTGCATCCTTCACAAGACGTCTTTTAAAGAAGACATTTCTTGCTACCTGCTTCATCAGTTCCTTGTAAGTGTGCAGTTTATTCTTGATGACATTATGTAGGTTATTAACTGTGTATGTAGATTACTGTGTATGTAGATTATAGTATTACAGCATTATAGTTACTGTATATGATAATGTTTAACTCATATTATGAAAGCTTAATTCTGATCATTTTCTATTACAGTGTAGTTTGTCAGTGCATTAATCATAAATAAATAAAATGTGTTAGTACTGGTAAAGTAAATTGGTGTGGCATAAGAGACATAAAGCTCTGTAGGACTCCACTTTATCACATTAAACCATTAATACTGATTTTTGAAATTTCAGCATTAAATTCTCACAAGACGTCCATAACTCAACTCTGTACATGATGATGTCAATAAAATCTTTGGGTCTCAGAGTTCTGATTTACGCAAGTTAACATCCACTTCTGTGCTTATTAAAAAAAAAAGTCCATTGACCTGAATGTTAAATGTTAGTGATGGTGTAACATAGGGGGTAGCTCATGTTTCAGGCATTTTATTATCTTAACTTCAATTCATCTTAAACATGCCTATTTATCAGAAGAACTATTTTCATCCATCTTAAATGTTTGTGTTTTTAAGGTTAAGAACAAGATGTACAGTATTGTTGGAGTTGGTGGAAAGGGAGGAGAACCTTTCAATTTTAATGGCCTGCAAAATCGAGCCTTGTTGAAAAAGATCCAGGTTTGGGAAGGTGATTCTCAGATAAAAGCCGTGAAGGTGGAACTTGCTGATAACCGTTCAGCACAGTTTGGTATTCCTGTTGGGGAACTGCAAGAGTTTACCCTTTACAAAGATGAGATATTCGACTCCCTTTCACTTTCGCTAAATCAAGATGGTACACATCTGGGTGCCATCAAATTCAAGACAAGTACTGGGAAGCAGTTCTTTGCATGCATGAAAAGTGGAAAGCCGCAGCCAGAAGTACCAGTTGATGTTGCCTCTGGAAAATGCATTGGAATCCAAGGACGTCATTCATCTGGCATTGATCGCTTCGGCTTCATGATGCTCAACGAGTGATACCAATGTGGTGTATCCCACAGTTTCTAAAGTCTCACCCAAAGTGACTAATCACCCAAATCTCATATATTAAATCATTTGAATCAGTAATGTTTGTGTTTGAGGTTAGCTTAGTTTGATTGTTTTTCATATTAGCTTTTCATTAATCATGATTCTTTGGTTGATTTTTCCCCCAAACCTGTTAACTAATAAAAAAGTGATTTGATTCATTTTGCTGTTTCAGACAATTTATTCTGCTAGTCTACCAGTGGTGCAAGACTAAGACACAGTTTAGTTTAATGAAACATTCTTTACAAATAATTCTGAGTAATAAACAAAACATCTCATTTGGTGATTTTTAGTTCTAGTTCGACTGTAGCTTTGTGTAACAATTTGGTTCTTTTCTTTTGACATTTTCAGATTATAATCTGTTATAATTTCCATCGATAAAATCAGTCCCAATTGAAACTAAGCTTCTGACTTGTTTTTAACATAATCATGTATTATTCTAGATTCTTCCTGAGCACTAACACAAGTCCCAGTCTTCCCAGCAAAATGCTTCTATATATTGGAGTAAACAGACACTCATACACCACTTGAGCACATTTAAACTAATTAATGTTATTATTTTGACTTAATAAATTGTTTTCTATACTTATACACTTTCTCCACTATAATTATTATCTATTCCTTTAGACTTAGTCCACTTTGGCCATAACATCTACTACATAACACACTGTTCCATAACGTACATATGTCAATATTAGTGACACATGTTACTGGTAGCTACTTAACCTTCTCCAAGTTCTCTGTAGCTGTTTAATATACAGTACAGAACACCTGGACACCTTACAGTGACAGTTTATAATCGAGCATACAAATCTACAATGTCTTCTCTATTGCATTCCATCAAAGCTCTATAGGCTTTAGATCAGGGTTTTGGGAATGTTCTATCAAAAAGCATCTGGTCTGCATTAGATCATTATCCTGCTTAAAAAAATCACATTTCATCAATAAAACACAACCTGACCAACACCAATGTAGTAACAAAAAGATCCAGCCATGTTCATCATTGAAACATCACTCCTGAAATGCCAAAAATTTGTCTGTGTATTATAGAACATCAAAAATCTGTGTCATTGTCTTCTCTATTGCACTCAATAGAAGCTCTATAGGCTTTAGATCCTAAAAAGGTCTTAGATATAAGTTTTATTTTCCAATGTGTTTGGATACACAGTCTGTTTGTTCTGCAAAAACAGTTGTAGCAACATTTAAAAATGTAAAGATGTAGGAGTCTGATGGCAAACTCATCTATCGGGGTACTTTAAATTACACATACAGTCTGAACATGGCTGGATCTTTACTACATTGGTGTTGGTCAGGTTGTGTTTTATTGATGAAATGTGATTTTTTTTAAACCAGGATAATGATCTAATGCAGACCGGACGCTTTTTGATAGAACATTCGTAAACCCTGATCAACAGCGTACAGAGCTTCTGTCTAATGCAGTACAGAAGACATTGTAGATTTTTGATGCTTTATTATAAACAGAATGAAAGTTTTGTAGGTTGGAGAAAAATTCACTGTATTTGTTAGAGAAAAAATTAAGGTTAAGTGACACAAAGGAACGTTCACTAAATGTTAAACCTCATCATTGATCTTTCTTACAGTTTAAGGAAATTAACCACTGAGGGGTGAAAAGCTTGTGAAATCTGATTTCCAACTTACACACTTGTTAGTTTTACTTGGATGTGTGATGTAAGGCTCATGACCACCCTTTTTATTTGGTATAAATACGAGAGCATGAAGCTTCTGTCTCATCCACATACTTGCATCTTTCACAAGACGTCTTTTAAAGAAGACATTTCTTGCTACCTGCTTCATCAGTTCCTTGTAAGTGTGCAGTTTTTTCTTGATGACATTATTTAGGTTATTAACTATGTATGTAGATTACTGTGTATGTAGATTATAGTATTACAGCATTATAGTTACTGTATATGATAATGTTTAACTCATATTATGAAAGCTTAATTCTGATGATTTTCTATTACAGTGTGGTTTGTCAGTGCGTTAATCATTAATAAATAAAATGTGTTAGTACTGGTAAAGTAAATTGGTGAGGAATAAGAGACATGAAGCTCTGTAGGACTCCACTTTCTCCACACTTTCTCCACTATAATTATTATCTATTCCTTTAGACTTTGTCCACTTTGGCCATAACATCTACTACATAACACACTGTTCCATAACGTACACATGTCAATATTAGTGACCCATGTTACTGGTAGCTACTTAACCTTATCCAAGTTCACTGTAGCTGTTTAATATACAGTACAGGACACCTGGAAATCACAGCCATGTGTACAGTATGTCCCCAAAGTGTTCCACCAAAACTGATGAACAGAGTGAGCTCCATTTTCTCTGCACTGGTATCTTAAGCATATCTACCTTCAACACCAATAGTTAATTCTTATCTTGATGTTGGTAGGACATGGATTTAATTTCTCCAACAGCCACTTTGGGTGTCACATCAGGAATAGTGGGATACACAACATTGGTAAAATCAGCAGTAAGATGAATAAATCATGTGCAAGCCCATTACTATATTAAAATACCAGCCAAATTCAATGACATTAAATTTAATAAAACCAGTCATTGTTAACATTAATTGAACAATGTGTTCACACCTAATGAGGATTTCACATTACAGTATTTACACCTCAGAAGTAAGCTGTTATCAACTTTAATGCTACAGTGATTTACTTTACCAGACAAAACTAACAAATTTTATTTCAAATTTATGTTGCCAAGCCTGGGCCAGACCCTCAGTCACTTCTCAGAACCCTGTCCTGAGGCAGATGATCAAGATGAGGAGGATGACACCATACTGAGTCACTGCTGAGCATCGTGGAGTGATGATGTGAGAAGCCAGGAGATTGAAAGCACCTTCTAGAAAACTCATGGAAGGGTTAAAAGTCTGTATCTCTGTAAGATAAAGAAAATGGTGTCACACAGAGTACACTTTTATACATTCACAGCGGAGTCAATCCTTTGAGAACATCTCTTAACCCTGATAGCATGGATCCACTATGGAAAAAGATCAGTTAGTACAAGATTAGTTGTACCTATAGCTGGCTTACCCTTCTTCCAGGGTGTGGGAAACGGACGACCAAAAATGATTCCATGTGGTGATAAATGGACGTCTTTTTCATTTCTGCTAGAACAGTGGGTAACAAATCAACCCAATGTTTGCTACCCGTGACCTGCATAGCTTTAGTCAACTTATCCTTAATTGTTCGATTAGTTCTTTCCAATATCCCTGAGGATTGGGGATGATAAGGAATATGAAAGCGCCATGACAGAGACAGGTACTTACACAGATCTTGTGTTATTTTAGAAGTAAAAGGCGTTCCTTTATCTGAGTCAATAGCGTGTGAGACACCATACCTCGACAAGATTTCATTGGCCAGAATACGTGTAACCACCTTAGAATTTTCTCGCTGACAGGGGAAAGCCTCTACCCACCTTGAGAACTTATCTACCATCACCAGGAGATATTTGAAAGTCCCCTGTGGTGGCATATGTGTAAAATCAATTCGTCATTCAGAAAATGGTGCAGTTGGTATTGGAAGATTTTCATGTTTAGCTGTGTTTTTAGTAGGATTATTTTGAGCACAGGTCAGACATTTAGATAGGATTAAGTCTATTGTACCTTTTAAATTAGCTACACAAAAGAGTTTATTCATATCCTCCCATACCCCTCTTCGGGCGGATTGTGTAACACCATGAAACTCGCGCACAACCTGTACCAGTGATAAGTTTCCTCTCTGCAAAGCAAAAGCCACGTGTTTGCCAAATTCGTCCAAAATCATGGGCGAAGCCAAAAGCATAACGTGAATCAGTGTAAATTGTTACATCCGTAAATTCAGAGAGAATACACGCACGAGTTAGTGCAAAAAAATCAGCTGCCTGTGCAGACATAAAAGGTAAAGAATAAGCTTCAACAACAACATCAGGCAGAGCACACACAGAACATACACACAGAAAGTGACCATCATGTGTCTTTGAACAAGAGCCATCAACAAATAGCGAATCGCCTGTATTTAATGGAGTGGATTCTAAATCAGGGCGAATGCTAGTAGAGTGAATAATTTCAGCACAGCAATCATGTGAAGTGTCGTGCAGTGTGGCATCCTGAGTTTTAAGTAGACGTGCAAGACCTAATGTATCTAATGAGGAGGTGGTTTTAATTTTTAGATTACTGGTTGCACATAAGATAGTTTCATAACCTGACCTCCTTTGTGCTGTCATGTGTTGAGTCTGTAAGTTCTGAAGGACCTGTTTTACCTGATGTGGTGAATGTAATAAGATGGATGAGAGAGGATAATTTTCTCAGCATCTTGTACCATCACAGGACAGGCGGCCAAAGCCCGGAGACATGCTTATAAGCCCTGGGCAACAGTATCAAGTGTTTTAGACGGATTGCACATGGTCTCATGCCCCCTATGCTCCTGGGCCAAGACAGCAGAGGCAGTGCCCTCATGATCGCAGGGTGTGAGGGTATTTTTGGGCCTGGAGAAGTTTTGACATACCCTGATATTGAAGCAAGCTGCACACAGGAAGCAAGCTGCAGACAGGAAGCAAGCTGCACACAGGAAGCCAGCCGCACACACGAAGCAAGCTGCACACAGGAAGCTCTCGCATCTTCCAATTTATATGCCTGGCTGAGTATTTTTTATTCAATTCCGAGTTATCTTGAGTTTACACTTTAACCTACTTACACCTTAATTCTTGACATCGTATTTACTTGTCCCGCAGCGTCAGCTTTTAGCCAGCTAGCATAACTAGCCTGTTAGCTCGGCTACCGCTAGTACAAGCTCTCGCATCTTCCACATTTTCATTTCACAGACTGGAGTGAGAGGCAGGGAGTTAACCTGCTCAGTCCAGTGGCTCGCTCCCACCCTGCTCTCCTCCACGTCCTTTCTCATCTTTTAGAAGCAAGTGATATACAATAAATAAATAAATAGGTTAAATAGTCCGCTTCTAGACGGCTAGCACAACTAGCCTGTAAGCTCGGCTACCGCTAGTACAATCTGTTGTACTTGCTCTGTAACATCATGTCAGTTATGTCTCTGCCTTTGAGCGCAGGTGAGGACGCATTGGAGCTGCACACGGTAGAACTGGAGCTGGTTGCTGTGGAGAAGCAGATCCGCGAACTACAGGTGAAGCAGGCCCAGCAGCGGAGGACGCGTGCCGGTCCCCGGCCAAGGACCTCTCCCCCTCCACCACCGCCGGTCTTCGAGATCCTCACCCGGAACCGCTTCGCCCCCCTTCGCGAGACGGACTGCGACAACGTGATCATCGGAGACTCCATCGTCCGCCACGTCCGTGCTACGGTGGCTAAAGGTAAGGCTCGCACTCACTGCTTACCTGGTGCTTGTGTTCTTGATGTCTCTGCACAGGTACCTAGAGTCGTGAGCAGAAACACCAGAGCTGTGGTTCTTCAAGTCGGCTCGAACGACACCAGCCTGAGGCAGTCGGAGATCCTGAAGAGGGACTTCAACACCCTGGTGGAGACGGTTCGCAGCACAGCGCCCACGACGAGGATCATCGTGTCTGGACCGCTTCCAACGTACCAGCGAGGAATTGAAAGGTTCAGTAGACTTTTCGCTTTAAATGAATGGTTACAGTCATGGTGTCAGGCTCAGAAACTACTCTTTATCGATTATTGGAATGTTTTCTGGGAGCGTCCTAGGCTATTCTGTGCTGACGGCCTGCACCCCAGCAGAGTTGGAGAGGAGATCCTCTCGGACAACATCTCCAGGGCGCTGAACACCTTCTGACTGGTAAACTACTCTTTAAATTTAAATCTCAATAGCCATCCTTCACTTCAGCACATTGACACAGAAAATGCACACATAGCTCACCCTATAGAAACTGTGTCTGTTCCCCGAGCAGTGAGATCAAAAAGTAAATACATGAGAAGTTCTCGAAATAATCTTACTGTAATTAGACCAGAAAAATGCCAAAGAAAGAAACAAAAACAATTCTTAAGGTTTGGACTTCTGAAAATTAGATCTCTTGCACCCAAAGCACTTATTGTAAATGAAAAGATCTCAGATAATAGCCTTACTGCACTCTGCCTCACCGAAACTTGGATTAAACCAAATGAATACATCAGTCTAAACGAGTCTACACCATCAGGATATATCTATAAGCATGAGCCTCGTCTGACTGGTCGTGGAGGTGGTGTCGCCACTATCCTTAGTGATTACCTCACTGTTACCCAGAGAACACAGCATAGATTTAGTTCTTTTGAAGTGCTCGTCCTTAATGTTACACTATCGCACATGCACGAAGAAATCCCTGATGTCTCTTGCTCTAGCGACCGTGTACAGATCCCCAGGGCCCTATACAGTTTTTCTTAGAGAATTCACAGATTTTCTCTCAGACCTATTGGTTAACATTGACAAAGCACTAATTGTAGGAGACTTTAACATTCATGTTGATGACTCAAACGACGCTTTAGGACTCACATTTATGGACTTACTAAACTCACTTGGGCTCAAACAAAACATCACTAGTGCAACTCATCGACGTAACCACACACTAGATTTAATAATATCACACAGAATAGATGTCACTGATATAGATATCATACCTCAAAGTGATGACATCACAGACCATTACCTCATAATGTACTCACTACCTATAGAACAGACTAACTATGTCTCACCACGTTATCGACTCGGTAGAACCATTATTCCAACCACCAAAGACAGATTCACAAATAACCTGCCTGATCTGTCTGGACTTCTTACTGTATCCTTAAACTCAAACGACCTAGATGTAATGACTAACAGCATAGGCGCTATATTCACTAGCACATTAGACACTGTTGCCCCAGTCAGATTACAGAAGGTTAGAGATAAAACACTTGCACCATGGTATAATAGTCATACTCACACCCTCAAGAGGGAGACCCGTAACCTCGAACGGAAATGGAGAAAAACTAAATTAGAGGTTTTTAGAATTGCGTATAAGGACAGTATGTCCAGCTATAGACAGGCTCTAAAAGCTGCTAGGGCTGAGCACCTGAGCAAACTCATAGAAAATAACCAGAACAATCCCAGGTTTTTATTTAGCACAGTGGCTAGTTTAACAAAAAAACAGAAATCTGAACACACTATTCCATCACATTTCAGTAGTGAGGACTTTATGAGATTCTTCACTGATAAAATCGAAAGTATCAGGAATAAAATAGGTGACGCTCAACATATCAGAGCAACCAGTGACACAATCTCACCTAAGGCTTTACACAGCTTTACAAGTACAGGACAGGAAGAGTTAGATAAACTTATTACTACAGCTAAATCAACAACATGTTCACTAGACCCCATCCCAACTAAACTACTGAAAGAAGTGTTACATAAAGCTGGTCAGCCTCTTCTTAATATCATTACCTTCTCGTTATCTTTAGGTTACATCTCAAAGTCTTTTAAGTTGGCAATTATAAAGGATCAGTTCTTGAACCTCTGCTTTTCTCTATATACATGCTTCCATTAGGGAACATTTTTAGAAGACATGGGATTAGTTTCCATTGTTATGCTGATGACACACAGTTATATATCTCATCAAAACCAGATGAAATAGCCACAGTGTCCAAATTAACTCAGTGCCTTAGAGAGATAAAAGACTGGATGAGCTGCAACTTTCTATTGTTAAACTCCGATAAGACAGAAATACTACTCATAGGTCCAAAAACCAGTGCACAGAAACTCTCACAACTTAACTCCCATTTAGAGGGATGTACTGTTACTAGTAGATCGACAGTGAAAGACCTCGGTGTTATATTAGACAGCAACTTGTCTTTTAAAAATCATATCGCTCACACTACCAAAACAGCCTTCTTCCACCTTAGAAATATTGCCAAGCTGAGAAACATCCTGTCTCTTTCTGATGCTGAGAAGCTAGTTCATGCGTTCATGACCTCTAGACTGGACTATTGTAATGCATTACTAGGTGGTTGTCCTGCATCTTTAATAAATAGGTTACAGTTAGTCCAAACTTCAGCTGCCAGAGTTCTCACTAGGACAAGAAAGTATGACCATATAACCCCAATTTTATCATCTCTACACTGGCTACCTGTTAAGTTTAGAATTGACTACAAACTGCTGCTACTTATGTACAAGGCTCTTAATGGTTTAGCTCCCATGTATCTAACTAGTCTTCTAACACGTTACAATCCTTCACGCTCTCTGAGATCGCAAAACTCAGGACTTTTGGTAGTTCCCAGAATATCTAAGTCTACTAAAGGTGGTAGAGCATTTTCTTATTTAGCTCCCAAACTTTGGAATAGTCTTCCTGATAGTGTTCGGGGCTCAGACACACTTTCCCAGTTTAAACATAGATTAAAAACTCATCTCTTTAGTCAGGCGTACACATAATACATCCCATAATATCATGCACCAGTACATCAGACCGGCACATTTTTATGAACGGCAGATATGTTAATCCCTTTCCACTGCTTCTCTCTTTGTACCTATCCCGAGGCATCCAGACACTGTACCAGCTCCTAACGTCCTCTGTGGGACGAAGCCTTTGTATGTCCACTGAGCCGAGGCCGACTAAGAATCCTGAGACATCTCCAGTTAGACTCTGTGATACTAAGGGGATCTGAAGTCCATGATCCTTATACCAATACAACATTTAACTGACTGTATATTACAATCAAACCCCTAGTGTCACCCATATGAGGATGGGTTCCCCTTGAGTCCGGTTCCTCTCAAGGTTTCTTCCTTTACCAATTTAAGGGAGTTTTTCCTTGCCACTGCTGCCTGAGTCACCTCAGACTTGCTCATAGGGGAATAAATACATACACATTGTGAACTATTGTCATGATTCAGCTCGGACTTTGGCCATGTGCAGTTTTGTTTATGTTTCTTTTCACGTGTCTGCCCTGCCTTCGTCTGCTCCTTCCCGTCACCACACCTGCTCCTCATTGTGTCATTAGTGTTTTGTAGTTAAGTGTGCCGCGTTGCTGATGGCAGCGCGGAATCTACTGTTGTCCTGTCTTGTCTTCAGTCTGTGTCATATTCCGTGTTCCCTTTGTTATTAAACACTGTTTTGTTTTGCTATCCTGTGTCTGGGTCCGCTTCCTGCCCCGCATCATGACAGAAGATTCCGCCGCACCAGGACCCAGCAGGATAGCAGCTCGGACCGGTTATCGTGGGAGCCTTTTTGTTTTGTTTTGTTTTGTTTTTTTTTCCCCCGGACTTTGCGGGTTTGGTGACATCGGTCCGCATTTTTTTCCGGTGAGGGACGCCGCTCCGCACCCGGTTTCTCCGCTGGGGGCGCCGCCTTACTTCCGGTTTCGGGTCATGTCGCCAACCCGAGTTTTGTTTTGTTTTTTCGGTGTCCTGTGACATCGCCCCGCATTTGTCCGGTGGGGGGTGTCGCTTCACGTTTTGTTCCCGTGGAGGGCGTCGTGGGGGGTGTTTCAGGCCCGTATTTTTTGGATTTTTTGTTCTGTGGAGGATATATGTATATATTTTTTTTCCTCTCTCTCCCTCCCTCCCTTCCTGTTCCTGGTTCCTGAGGGGTGGGACTGGCAGCGGTGCGTCGGGAGTTATGCGCGGCCCTTCAGCTCGGCTGTGGACGTCGCTCGGCCCTTCAGCTTGGCTGTAGACGTCGCTCGGCGCTTCAGCTCGGCTGTGGATGTCGCTCGGCCTTTCAGCTCGGCTATGGAAGTCGCGTGGCCCTTCTGCTCGGCTGTGGACGTCGCTCGGCCCTTCTGCTCGGCTTTGGACGTCGTTCGGCCCCTCTGCTCGGCTGTGGACGTTGCTCGGCACCCGCTGGCTGTGCCGCCATGTGCCTTGCTCCCCCCACCTGCCTCGCTGTGTGCCTTGCTCCCCCCACCTGCCTTCACCGTGTGCCTTGCTCCCCCCACCTGCCTTCACCGTATGCCTTGCTCCCCCCACCTGCCTTCACCGTGTGCCCCCCCCCCCATGGACCTTCGGGAGCCGCGCCTTGGGGGGGGGCTCTGTCATGATTCAGCTCAGACTTTGGCCACATGCAGTTTTGTTTATGTTTCTTGTCACGTGTCTGCCCCCCATGTCTATTGTAAAAAGCACTATACAAATAAACTTGAATTGAATTGAATTGATATTTGTGCTTTTTTCAGTTGCTTATGAAGATATAAATGGCTAAAGTCTAATATCACTGTAATCAGCACAAACTGGACTACAATAATATGTGAGCAGCATGTATGTACATGATTGTGTTTTTGAGAAAACAATGTTTATGCGTGGTTAGTGAAAAATGAAACATTATAAATCACTTGAATAAGGCCATAAAACACATACAGAACATTGGTTCATAGGACTTTTGAGAACTGGATCTTGTAGCCTAGAGTTTTTGCTTCAAAATTATGTGAAAATCATCTTGTTTACTCGCTCACAGAAAACAATATATTGATTTAAATTTTCGAAGACACTTTTTGTTTGTAAAGGGCATATGCGAGTAGGCGTCAACTATCATGAATATTAATGTAATTCACACCTGAGAAGACAAAGGCCCGCATAATGAGCTGCATAATGAGCCTTACAGGTAAGTGTATGACTGAGAGAGGAGTTACAAGAATGTGGAGATTACAAGAAGAAGGAGTTAAAAGAATGTGAAGACAAAATAAATGTGTATATTTTGTGTTTGTAGTTTATTTAGAATATTTAACTAGTGCAAACAGTGCCAGACAAGAGATAAGTACTAAAAAAAATTCTAAAATACACATAAAGTGCATGTGTGCAACCTAGTGCAAACAGTGCAAGACAAGAGACCGAGCAAACAGACACTATACTACAAGACAGATGCTTAAAATAAATAATAAAGTAACAATATGTATACAAGTAACAATATTGTATATGACCAATACAATATGGCTCTGTTAAAATCTTTAATGGAATGCAGCCTAGGGTGGTTGGGGAGGCAGTGCAGGAAGGGAATCTACGGGAACATCTCCCATCTCTCTAAGTCTTTTCCTACATTCATTAATCCAATGCCCATTCCTACAACAATGAAAACAGGCGCCGGGGCTTAGTGAGTATGAATTACTTCCTCCTCTTCCCCAGCCTCTCCCTCGGGCCGAGTCACCATTATATACATTGCCTTCAGCCACAGCAAGGCATACTACGTATCTACTTTCTAAAATACCATCAACTTCCATAGTGCGCACTCTCTCCCGTAGAGTTTTAATTGTCATACTGCTACGATCTGTGAGCTGATATTTAAGAACTTTCTGCACCTCAAAGCTACAATTATGAGACAGGTTGTGAGGAACAAAGGATTAGCGATTTCTGTTTAATTTGAGGATCAAACTTCAGCAGAGATTTTATTATTATTATTATTATTATTATTATTATTATTATTATTATTATTTTTTTTTTTTTTTTTTTTTTTTTTTTTTGAGTTTGGAGTAGAGTGATATTTATCCCAGATCAGTTTCATTTCTAGCCATTTCTTATAACTGTCTGTCATGTACTGATAATCCTAATCAGGATCCCCGAAGCCGTCACAAATTTGAATGTAAGCAGATACCAAATAGTTTCCTCATGGTCTGGCTTAGGATATTTCGTTCCTGAATTACCCATGTCCTATACTATATGTACTATAGGTACAACCAATATTATTAAACAAAAACAAAACAACACAATTAACACAACACAATCAACACAACACAAACAACACAACACAATTGGAGACCAGTGACCGAGACAGAGAGGGCGATCAAATAAATTTATAGCCTCTAACCTTAGAGACGTTGCGCGCGCTATTTCACCAACCAGTGACGAATTCCCTTACACATCGTGCATACATTCTATACACGGATATGGATATCAGCACAGTAGTGCCTACACTTTGAACGATATGACTAGATACCGATCAGCACTTGCCCGCTCTTCTGATATCCCCAATATAAATACCAGTACACGAGGTAAGTGCCTACACTTTAACTGGTATGACAAGATACCAAATCAGCACTTACCAGAATACTGGTATCCCGGACGAGCCCCCACAACTGTAAGGAATTCTCATCCCTCTTTCCATCTGCCGCCTGGGCTGGGTAACCTAAAATTCAGCCTCTTATTCCTCTGCTCGGTTTCTGTTCTCCACAAGGCCTTGGGGAAGTCTCAATGAAACACACGAGACAGTCTTTCAAAGAGAAGTTCCAAAGTTTATTAGGAAAAGCAGGAATATATAGTCATCCAAGAAGAGGGATGGTGTAGTGAGTGTGTGTGTTGGTATGTGTGTGTGCATCTGTGTTTAAGTGACCTCTCAGTTACCCCAATGAAGTCAGATATTATAGGGATGTGAGCCTATACTTCCCTTAGTTCCCATGGTTGGTAACATAAAGAATGATTATGGCAGGGCCATCTGTGGTAAGGCTAATTATGGTAGGGACAAGGCTGTGTCTGTGTGTGTGTGTGTGTTATAAGAAAATCAAACTGAAGGTGAAAAGACTAGATTCATGGATGAGCAACAGAAAAGACATTGTAGATTTCTGATACTTATTATAAACAGACTGAATGTTTTGTGGTTTGGAGAAAAATGTAACTGTATCTGTTACAGATACCATGATTCCATGTTAAGATGTCATCACAAGGTTGAGTGACATAAAGGAATGTTCATTAAATAATAAACTACATTATTGTGCTTTCTGACAGTTTAAGGAAATTAAACACTGAGGGCTGAAATGCTTGTGAAATCTGAATTCCAGCTAACAGGATGGACACACAAACACACACAAACTTGTTACTTGGAAGTGTGATGTAATGCTCAGGACCACCCTCTTTATTTGGTATAAATACGAAAATGTGCAGCTTCTGTTTCATCCACAAACTTGTATCCTTTATAAGTTGTCATTTAAAGAAGGTTTTTGTTACCTGCTTCATCAGTTCCTTGTAAATGTGCAGTTTATTCCTGGTTACATTATGTAGGTAATTAACTGTGTGTGTAGATTACTGTGTATGTAGATTATAGTATTACAGCATTATAGTTACTGTATATGATAATGTTTAACTCATATTATGAAAGCTTACTTCTGATTATTTTCTATTACCGTGTTGTTTGTCAGTGCGTTAATCATTAATAAATGAAATTTGTTACATTTGGTAAAATAAATTCATGTTGGATAAGAGGCATAAAGCTCTGACATGAGGAGAGGGAACACAATGTACAGAATAGTATTGAGAGTAAACACACTCCGAACTGTCCAAACACTCAAGAATTAATCTGTGTCACAGAAACTTTTGATGACACCTTGTTATGGAATCATGGTTTCTGTAACAGTTACGGTGGATTGTTTCTCCAAAAGACAAAAATTTTGGTCTGGCTTTAGATCACAAAAAAAATTAGATATAAGTTTTTTTTCCCCAGTGTATCAGTTTATCATGTTATTACAATTTACTTACGTTCCATTTTATCTAACCAGGCGGTGCTACACGATTTCCTGTAAGTGTTTGATTCGAGACCTCATTTAACTTGTGTGTTTAATTTATTCAGTTTATCCTCGTCCCGATGCTCTGCCGTCACTTTTATTTTCCAAGACCAGCGGAATAAATCAAATCACTGTTTTCTTTGGTTTCCAGATTTTGAAAAAATAAACAAAAAAACATCACCCATTCCACCAAATGCAGGATAAACATGAAGATGCAAGACCATATAAGTCACAGCTGGACTCCAGTGTTCCACACACACAGCTCCAGTCAGCAAGAACTTTACTGAGATACTGAGTACAGTGATACATAATGCACTAAATACGTCCCATACATCTGTAACATTGATTATTAAACATGATCAATTTTGTAGTTAAAATATTTCTAGAATTGAATTCAAAGCTTATTAGGCTGCACCAAGCGTTTTGTATGATTAATTCACAAACATTTTTCCATCAGTGTAAGCGACACCCTTGTAGGTTCCACTGGTTTTATACTGCAGCACCCTGTCATTATAGCAGGTAATCTTCATGATGCCAGTGAATGGGAGGTCAACTGTAGCCTGGCCAAGTGTGACGCGCACATCCACAGTTTTACCTGGAGGAATTATAACAGGAACTGAGAGGAGCTCCATTTTTTCTATAGTGGTCTCTGAATCATATGTACCTTCAACTCCAATGCTTAATTCATATCCTGATTTCCCCTCCGCAAGAAATGGAATTCCTGCTTTTACTTTTAGGCTCACTGTGGATTTCAGATTGCCCTTAACAGACCAGGAGGATATTTGGGTGATTTTATTGGTGGTCTCAATTGTAAATTCTTGAGTTTCAAAACTGTTGTTCTGGTACAACATGGATTTGATTACTCCAAAAGCCACTTTGGGTATCACATCATGAATGGTGGGATACACAACACTGGTAAGCTCAGCAGACTTGATGGTGTTGATGAATATGAAGCCAAAGCGATCAATATCCCACCCTGAACGTCCTTTGATCCCCATGCAGATCCCAGAAGCAACATCAACTGTAACTTCTGGATTTAGGTTACGATTTTTCAAACATATATAGAATTCTCTTGAGTGACTTGTGTTGAATTTGAGTGCACCCAGACGTTTACCATCTAGATTTGGCCAAAGTGAAAGAGAGGTGAAATGCTCTCCATCTTCAAATGTAAACTCTTTTGGATTCTCCTCAGGCCTACCAAACACTATGGACCGGCCATCAGTAAGCCACACCTTCATGGCTTTTATCTGCCACACACCTTCCCAAACCTGGATCCTTTTCAGCATGCTTCCATTTTCAGTGCCATTATAATTAAAAGCATTTCCTCCCTGACCTCCAACTTCAACAACATCTGCCAGGTACGACATGCTGTTCTTCTTGAGCCTAAAAAAAACAAAACAAAGATGTCTCAGGAATTAAGCTGATAAAATTAAAAATATTTTGTGATTCAGCTCAAAAATCTTTATCAACCGTTTGTATCATTGGATGTTGTTTATCTTTATTTTTTTCATTTATTTTATTAGGTGACTTTATGCTTGCTAATAACCATTGCATAAAGTTCGATAAAAATTATTCATTATTTATATTTATACAGGGTTATTCTTTACAAAAAAGTTTCTTTTAACTGAAGTTAACTAACATGAATAAACCATTTTTAACCCCATTGCTACAATAAAACACAAGCGGATTTCACTTACATGAAAAAAAGTCGGTCATGTTAACATTGTTCAGTTAATGTGTTCACACCCAATGAGGATTTCGCACGACAGAAAATGTTCAGAATAGAGCTTTCATAATATGAGTTAAAGAAAACTTAAAATTAAGCATTAACACATACAGTGATTATAATGCTACAATACTCAAATTTACATACACAGTTAATAACCTACATCAGTGGTCCCCAAGCTTTTTTTCGCCGCGGACCGGTCAATGTTTGATCATTTTACCGCGGCCCGCTGGGGGTGGGAGTGGTGGCTATACAATTAAATAAAAATTAATACTTTTAATTTAATTGTATTTAAACATGCCTTGTTATGTCCAGTTTATTCCATTGTTTTGTTTTGGTTGCCGTCACTGCAGAAAATTCCGCTTCACACAGATAGCATGTCGGAAATGGCAATAGGAATTTAGGTGCTGTGGTGACAATCTCAGGGTATTCCGCCGTGACTTTAATCCAGAACACCGGCAGAGTTTCTAACTTTCTAACGACGTCTGTTTCGTGCTCATTTTTGCTAATTTGTTGGTTAAATTTGAGCAAACACAATATACACGTACACCAAGCACTGTTATAAACATGACAAAGTACCGGTGAACAGAGAGAAGAGCAATACACATCTTCTCTCCAACAAAGCTACAACGCCACTGCCGCTTGCAGCCGCTCAGCTCCAGACGTCACCTAAACCCGGCCCAATACCATGATATTTTGCGCATACGCGGTATTGGTGCGGCTTTAGGTGACGTCTCTCAGCTCCCGGTTAAACTTTCATCCATGGAAAGTCACACAAACCTGAGAGAAATACACCACAGTCAATAAAATGGAAATAATTTAATGTTCCTTGGGCGGATCGGTACGATTTGGTCCATGGAACGGTACCGGTCCGCAGCCCGGGGGTGGGACCACTGACCTACATAATGTAATCATGAATATACATCACAGGTTAATTACCTTAAAATGTCAGAACATCTAAGAAACCACAATGAAGTGATTTATTATTTAATCCACATTTCTGTGTCTCACAGGAACTTTTGAGAACATCTTGGAAAGGAATCATAGTTTCTGTAACTGTTATGCCATCTCTATTTATTTTATTAATTTTCAAAAATCAGTATTCAGACATCAGAAGTAACTAATAAACAAGGTGTAATGTGATAAAGTGGAGTCCTACAGAGCTTTATGTCTCTTATACCACACCAATTTACTTTACCAGTACTAACACATTTTATTTATTAATGATTAACACACTGACAAACCACACTGTAATAGAAAATGATCAGAATTAAGCTTTCATAATATGAGTTAAACATTATCATATACAGTAACTATAATGCTGTAATACTATAATCTACATACACAGTAATCTACATACACAGTTAATAACCTACATAATGTCATCAAGAATAAACTGCATACTTACAAGGAACTGATGAACCAGGTAGCAAGAAATGTCTTCTTTAAAAGACGTCTTGTGAAGGATGTAAGTTTGTGGATGAGACAGAAGCTTCGTGCTCTCGTATTTATACCAGATAAAGAGGGTGGTGCTGAGTCTTACATCACACTTCAAAGAAAATAAGTGTGTGTGTTTGTGTGTCCATGCTTTTAGATGGAAATCAGATTTCATAAGCTTTTCACCCCTCAGTGATTATTTGGTTAATTAAACTGTCAAAAAACACAATAATGTGATTTATTATTTAGTGAACATTCCTTTGTGTCACGCAAACCTTCATGTTTTCTGTAACAGATACAGTGGAATTTTGGAATTTTTCTCCAACCTACAAAACTTTCATGATGTTTATAATAAAGCATGAACAATCGACAATGTCTTCTCTACTGCATTAGACAGAAGCTCTATAGGCTTCATCACATTACACCTTGTTTATTAATTACTTCTGATGTCTGAATACTTTCTGTCTGAAATTTCAGCATTAAATTCACACAAGGCGTCCATAACTCAACTCTGTACATGATGATGTCAATAAAATCTTTGGGTCTCAGAGTTCTGAATTATGCCAGTTAACATCCACTTCTGTGTTTATTAAAAAAAAGTCTGTTGATCCGAAAGTTAAATGTTAGTGATGGTGTAACATAGGGGTCTCAGACACAGAGTAAGGTTCTGTACAGTAAAAGTTAACATGAGGAGAGGAAACACACTTTAAACACCACATATCAAAGACAGATAGAAAACATTTAAAGACTTGGCAAATACATAAAGGCAAGACAGCATCATACATGATAAAGCTTTCCACAATAAAACAACTCAGAACTTACACATGTCTAAAGTTTCACACTGACATGATAGCACATGTGCTTTTTCTATGGTGCTAACAGGAAGTGGGTGACGTAATCGAACAGATTATTAGAACACAGAGGATGGCATCCTTTTGTAAAACATTAATCTGGCCATTAGCATACATAAAGTCATCTAATATTACAGTAGTTTAATCAGTAAATGGAATCAGTGGAATCAGTAAATAATATCAGCAGTAGCTCATGCGTCAGGCATTTTATTACCTTAACTACAATTCATCTTAAACATGCCTATTTATCAGAAGAACTATTTTCATCCATCTTGAAATGCTTGTGTTTTTTTAGTTTAAGAACAAGATGATGTCACACATGATCAGTGTTGTTGAAGTTAGTGGAAATGGTGGAGATGATTTAAATTTTAATGACATTAAAAATGGAACCATTCTGAAAAAGTTCAGGGTTTGGGTCTGTGAAACTATGGGGAAAGTCATGAAGGTGTGGCTTTCTGATGAAAAGTCCAAACAGTTTAGTGTTCCTGCTGGGAATCTGCAAGAGATTTCATTTGAAGAAGCATTTAACCTCACTTTAACTTTGGACAAATCAAAATAATACATGTCTGGATGCGATGAAATTCAAGACATCACTCCAGTTCTATGCAAGCGTGACAAATGGTAGGCTGCAACCAGAAGTTTCAGTTGATTTTGCCTCTGGGATCTGCATGGGATTCAAAGGAGGTTCAGGGTCTCACATAGACTCCATTGTGTACAAGGCCCAGCAGAGGTTGCACTTCATTGGCCAGCTGAGGAAGTTCAACCTGCCACAGGATCTTCTGAAACAGTTCTACACTGCTATCATTGAATCCATCCTCTGCACTTCAATTACTGTTTGGTTCAGCTCAGCTACCAAATTCGACCTCAGAAGACTACAGAGGATAGTCCGGACTGCTGAGGGATCCATTGGCACAACTCTCCCCACTCTCCAAAATCTGTACTTCTCCAGAGTGTGCAGAAGGGCAAAGACAATCACTCTGGACCCGTCACATCCAGCACACTCCCTTTTTAAACTGTTGCCATCTGGTCGATGCTACAGAGCCCTGAGCACCAGAAGGACCAGACACAGGAAGTTTCTTCCCTCAGGCAATCCATCTGATGAACATTTAACATACACAGCACACACAACACTATTCTTACATTATTTACCTAAAACACATACTTACTTATTTATATTTCAGTTGCACATTTCACATAGTACATACAAATTGTCTAAATTATATATGTGATCGTGTCTTGTCAATGTCATTCTGTGGAGCTTCTGTCACTAAAACAAATTCCTCGTATGTGAAAACATACCTGGCAATAAAGTTCTTTCTGATTTTGTTGTTCTTAACTTTAAAAAAATAACCAGTGAATACTCTGATTAAAACCAGTCACTCATTATTTACACATGGTAATGGTTTATGAAAATATAAGATGAGTAAATCATATACAAGCCCATTTCTATAATAAAATACAAGCGGAATTCAATGACATTAAATAAAATAAAACCATTCATTGTTAACATTGTTCAATTAATGTGTTCACACCTAATGAGGATTTCACATTACAGTATTTACACCTCAGAATTAAGATGCTATCAACTTTAATGCTACAGTGATTTACTTTACCAGTTCTAACACATTTTATTAATGATTAGTGCACTGTCAAACCACACTGTAATAGAAAATGATCAGAATCTAGCTTTCATAATATGAGTTAAACATTATCATATAATGTTGTATATATAATGCTGTAAAACTATAATCTACATACACAGTAATCTACATACACAGTTAATAACCTACATACAATAATGTAATCAGGAATAAACTGCACACTTACAAGGAACCTTAACTCATACCTCTATGTAACAGGTGTGTGTGTGTGTGTGTGTGTGTGTGTGTGTGTGTGTGTGTGTGTGTGTGTGTGTGTGTGTGTGTGTGTGTGTGTGTGTGTGTGTGTCACCCATTCAGAGTCGGGGATCCTTGCAGGACACTCGAGATCTTCCACTCCAACCTCCAACACATCATGAAGATCTTCATGGAACTGGCTTTGTACACAGGAGCATTGAGATGCAGGAACATGTATAAGCCTGTTAGTTACACTGAAATGTAATCCTACATATTATAGACAACAGTTTACCTTCAGTTTTGCTGAAACACTTTGGGGACATACTGTACAAATGGCTGTGATGTCCAGGTGTCCTGTACTGTATATTAAACAGCTACAGGGAACTTGGAGAAGGTTAAGTAGCTACCAGTAACATGTGTCACTAATATTGACGTGTGTACATTATGGAACAGTGTGTTATGTAGTAGATGTTTTGGCCAAAGTGGACAGAGTCTAAAGAAATAGATAATAATTATAGTGGAGAAAGTATAGAAGTATAGAAAACAATTTACTTAAGTCAAAATAATAACATTATTTTTTTTTTTAAGTGCTCAAGAAGTGTATGAGTGTCTGTTTACTCCAACATATAGACACATTTTACTGGGAAGACTGGGACTAGAAGCAAATCTTTTGATGGTTTTAAAACTCGAACAGGAAAACTGTTTAGTGGTAGTGCTCAGGAAGAATTTAGAATAATACAAAAAACAAGTCAGAAGCTTTAAATTTATAAAGCTATTTATCCAATAGTTTATAAATTATAAAAGATTATAATCTTCTGAAAATGTAAAAAGAAAAGAATCAAATTGTTACACAAAGCTACAGTCAAATTAAATATTAAAAAATGTGAATTTAAATGTTTTATTCATTACTCAAAAATGTCCTTTGGCATCGGGGAATCAACATCGGTTAAGCACACATGCAACAAAGAGTTACTAATAGGCTTTGATCAGCCGCAAAAGTAGCTGGTTCTCAAAGTTCTTTGAGCCAATGCATACTCTTCTTGGCCTGAAGATCAGCCCTGCAACACTAAACAGTCTTTCACAGGCTGCTGAGGCTGGGAGTGCCTTATTAAGCTTAAGTGATAGCTGGCACACAGCTGAAAAGGACTCCAGTACCTCTATTGTGTCTCCTGGGCACCCCAGGTACGCATCCAACTGCTGGGTCATTTCAAGAGGGCTGGTCTTCTTCACGGTGGAAAAGAAGTTCATACAGATTTAAAACAACATGAGGATGAGAAAATGATGACAGAATTTTTCTTTTTGGGTGAGCTATCCCTTTAAATCTTTTCTTGTAGTTTTAGGACCACAAGCAGCTGCTGGCATGACTGAAAATTTGCAGTAAAATCATTTTAAATTGCATTTGGCTTAATACTTGGGCCTATTAAATCTTTACAGGGACCCAAATGGCCCCATATCGACATGTGCACTCTCATACACAGACAGGATCATGACTATCCTTAATACATAACTTATCAACCAGCTGTAGATTATAGCTTTGCACAAATAACTTACAAATATTGCATATAGTAACAATATAAGCTCAGATAACATTTGGTTAAATTTGAATTTCAAATCTCACTCCGAGGCACCAAACTAGATTGCAATGTTGAATCAGCGTCTGCTGATAGCAAGCAAACCATTGGCATTTTCTAGGTCACTACAATATTGTCAATAATCGACTGATAATAACAAAAACTATAGCTTTGCACAATTAACTTACAAATATAGCAATAATTTAAGCTCAGATAACATTTGGCTAAAATCAAATTTTAGATTTGTTAATAATTGATTGATAACAAAATTTCAGCTTACCTCAATATGCTTTATAAACCTTTAGCTCATGGTATTTGGGTGAGCATAGCTTACAATGCATGCGAAATTACTTATTTTTCCATCCAACCATTTCCAACATTCTTCCAGGTCCACCCAGGGATGTACTGTATAAGGGTTGTGGTTCGTTGGTCTTCCTGGCTACCAACTTCCTTGCTGGTGCTGGTGCTTGGTTGTTGAGACATTGGGTTTTGAGCCTCTGCCACGGACATCTTCATACTTGGCTCCGTCTGCTATGTCCAGCGTTGCGGTAACTGAAGTGTGACATGATGTGCAGGTGTGATGGGTCACATACAAACAAATAGGTTGTTGAAATGGTATAATGTTTATACTTCTCATCCAATCACAATCAAATTCACTCTATCCGGATGGATTTATCTTCATAGGTTTTTTTTGAATGATGACAAGCCGGAATGAAAACAAGCCTAAATAAAAACAAGCCGAAATGAATTAGAAGTAAGAAGGCTATTTAAAAAATTTAAGGAGTAGAAAGTACAGATAATTGTGTGAAAATGTAAGGAGTAGAAGTAAAAAGTCTGCTAAAAAATACTGTAATTGCTAAAGTATAGATACTCAAAATGTCTACTTAAATAAAGTAACAAAGTATCTGTACTTCTTTACTTGACACCTCTGCTAAGAAACAAGGTAATTTATCATTTTTTACCTTTATGGAAAGTATAGAAAAGACTGTAGTGTGTTGCATGTATGAAATCAATGAACTGCTACAGACTAAACAAAATTTTATTTCTGCAAGGAAACAAAAAATATTTTGAACAGTTTGAACTAACCTTAACAAAAAAGATGCTGGGTTGAAGGTTACTTTCAAATAAAATCTAATTGTCTAATTGAGTCCCCTTCGTATTCATGACGTCAAAATTTTAACTTCCCGGCTGCAGCAAACCAAAAATGCGCCTCCTTCTGTGTGTCGGATTTCGCAAGTTATGAGGCATATTTTGAACGACAAAAAATGAAACACAGTTAAATGAATATTTTTTTTTAAAACTATCTAAAATAAAAAAAATAATTAATTCAATATTTATTTTTCAAATCTACAGAGAGCCGCAGAAGAGGGATGAAAGAGACACTTGTGGCTCCGGAGCAGCAGGTTGCCAACCCCGCCCTAGGGGTTAACACCTTTAAACTGTCAGAACACTCAATAATTAATCTGTGTCACAGAAACTTTTTATTACACCTTGGCATGGAATCATAGTTTCTGTAACCGTTATGATGGATTGTTTTCTCCAACCGACAAAACATTAATTCTGTGTATTATAGAACATCAAAAATTTGTCCTGTCAATGTCTTCTCTATTGCACTCAATAGAAGATCTATAGGCTTTATATCACAAAAAACATGAGTTTTATTTTCTAATGTATCAGTTTGTCAGGTTATTTTAATTTACTTATTTTCCATTTTATCTAACCAGGCGGTGTTACATGATTTCCTGTGTTTGATTTGAGATCTCTTCATTTAACTTCTGTGTGTTTAATTTATTCAGTCTGTCCTCGTCCCGATGCTCTGCCGTCACTTTTATTTTCCGGTTCGGGTTTTATTACCCTGTTGTCAAAGCACAAGGATGTGCACAGAGATTGGGAGGAAAATAATCAACCAAAAGAATCATCCATTCAGAGTTGTGGGTCTTTAAGGGACACTCGAGATCTTCCACTCCAACCTCCAACACATCATGGAGATCTTCATGGACCTGGCTTTGTACACAGGAGCATTGAGATGCAGGAACAGGTATAAGCCTCTTAGTTACAGTGAAATGAAATGTTACGTTATAGACAACAGTTTACCTTCAGTTTCCTGGAACACTTTGGGGACATACTGTACACATAGCTGTGATGTCCAGGTGTCCTGTACTGTATATTAAACAGCTACAGAGAACTTGGAGAAAGTTAAGTAGCTACCAGGAACATGTGTCACTAATATTGACATGTGTACATTATGGAACAGTGTGTTATGTGGTAGATGTTATGGCCAAAGTGGACAAAGTCTAAAGGAATAGATAATAATTATAATGGAGAAAGTGTAGAAATATAGAAAACTGTATAAAAATATACAGTTGTATTTTTTACTATATATAAAAATGTACTTAAGTCAAAATAATATCATTAATGAGTTTTAATGTGCTCAAGTAGTGTATGAGTGTTTGTTTACTCCAACATATAGAAACATTTTACTGGGAAGACTGGGACTTGAAGCAGATCTTTCCAAGGTTTTAAAACTAGAAAACTGTTTAGTGGTAGTGCTCAGGAAGAATCTAGAATAATACATCATTATGGAAAAAATCAGTCAGAAGCTTAGTTTCAATTAAGACTCATTTTATCGATTATTGATTTATTAATCTTCTGAAAATGTAAAAAAAAAAAATCTAACTACACAAAGCTACAGTCAAACTAAATATTAAAAAACATGAATTTAAATGTTTTATTTATTACTCAAAAAAGTCCTTTGGCAGCGCGGAATCCTCGCCTTTGTTTCTGCTTTGTGTTGTCTTCGTGTGCTCTGTCTTGCTTTTTAACATGATAAAATGAAAAAGAATTCTTCTGATAAAGAAACATGGCTAAGAGGTTGTTTAAGATTAAATAAAGGGAAGCATCAGCTACTGCTAAACCGCTACTATTAAATTTCATAAATTAGTATTCAGACATCAGAAGTAACTAATAAACAAGGTGTAATGTGATAAAGTGGAGTCCTACAGAGCTTTATGTCTCTTATACCACACCAATTTATTTTACCAGTGCTAACATACTGTGATTATAATCAAAATTATTTTTTTTAAATGACAAAGTATTGGTATCAAAAACAGAGAAATACTGTAATACTTAAAACAATTTTGTTAATTTGACATGCAAGTCAGGTATGTCACTTTACAAGTTTATGCTGTAGGCTAATTTTAACATGATTGATGAAACAATGCAAATTGAGCTAATAATTCTTTTTATAAAATAATTTTTTTCACAAAAGAAATAATTGTGAACCTGAGAGGTTGCCTATCTATATATAAAAATATGGCTGCAATTATAATAATATTGTTCTTTATAATTAAGCCTATTTGTAGCATATTGTAGCCTACTGTGTGTGTGTGTGTAATAAATTAAAATTATTGATATGCAAAGTGGGGGCACGGTCAGGGTTCGATTCCCGCCTCCGCCTTGTGTGTGTATGGAGTTTGCATGTTCTCCCCGTGCCTCGGGGGTTTCCTCCGGGTACTCTGGTTTCCTTCCCCGGTCCAAAGACATGCATGGTAGGTTGATTGGCATCTTTGGAAAAATTGTCCGTAGTGTGTGACTGCATGAGTAAATGAGAGTGAGTGTGTGAGTGAGTGTGTGCCCTGTGAAGGGTTGGGACTCCGTCCAGGGTGTATCCTGCCTCGATGCCTGATGACGCCTGAGATAGGCACAGGCTCCCCGTGACCTGAGGTAGTTCGGATAAGCGGTAGAAAATGAGTGAGTGAGTGATATGCAAAGTAATACTTCTGATAGTTCTTTTAGTTTTTAAATCTTAATGTAATACTTAGCCTGCTGGTTTTCTACATAGTCCTATTGATAAAATAATAGTAATAATTTGAGCATTGTGTCATTATCACAGGCATCGCTTTATGATTTAATTGTAGCAAACTGTATTTATAGCCTATGGGTATAAGCAATTAAATTTATCGAGGCCTGTGCAAAGTAACACTTCTTTTCAGTTCCAACCATAATCATTGTATGCTTTATGTTTCTTTTAGTCTTTCAGTTTTAATGTAATACCTAGCTTAATGGTTTTCTATTTATTTTCAAAAAAAAAAAATACAAAATTGAGCATTGTATCATTATCACAGGCTAAACAACCTAACAGTGCCTCTCTGTTCTCTCTCATTGTGCACTGAGTCTGCCTAATTTTGAATTTCATAGCGCGCATATGAAGCTGGTAGATCTCTAGATGCCTCAGGATTCTCAGTCAGACTTTGCGATACTAAAGAGGAGATGTGAACTCCATGTGGTCTTTTGCATCTATACAACATTTGTTTGACTGCATATTTATAATCACACCTTCCAGTGTCACCCATATGAGGATGAGGTTCCCCTTTGAGTCTGATTCCTCTCGAGGTTTCTTCCTTTACCGTCTAAGGGAGTTTTTCCTTGCCACTGCTGCCTGAGTCACCTCAGACTTTTCTGAATTTTCCATTCTAATAATCTTTATATTATTCTTTATATTAACCTTTTGTTCTTCCTTTATGTTCTGTAAAGCTGCTTTGAGACAATGTCAATTGTAAAATGCGCTATACAAATAAACTTGAATTGAATTGAATTCATGCATTGACACACACATATGTACATACAGTACAGACAGACACACATGCATACACACACAGAGACACAAACGTACATGCATACATACACAGACGACACAAACACACACACACATACAGACAGACAGACACTCACACACTGTAGTTTTTTACTAATCAACTAAAATGTTTAATATGCTTTTATTCTACAGGTGATTTTTCTCAATAAACCCAGAAAAGGGAAGCAAAGTACAGAATAAAAACTCCAAGCATCCTCTCAACTTGAACCTTTGAGTTCCTGATACAGGAACTCTACTACCACGAGTGGCGTTAAGTCTAAATATGGACTCTTTCTGAAAGTGAAAGTGAAAGTGAAAGTATGGCTAAGTATGGTGACACATACTCAGAATTTGTTCTCTGCATTTAACCCATCCAAAGTGCACACACAGCAGTGAACACACACCCGGAGCAGTGGGCAGCCATTTATGCTGCAGCGCACAGGGAGCAGTTGGTTAAGGCACTATGTAATTTGTTTTTAACTCTTAAAGGTGCACTGTAACTCTTTCTGGGAGAGGGTCCGTATGTATCTTGCATTTATTCAATTAGAACTTTTTTTTTTAATGCAAAAAAAATACCTTAACAAACCTGCATTCCTACTGTAAGGGGCTCGCCTCTCCACAGATCTGACCTTTAACTTGGCCTATTGGCATCACCTGATTGTCTCTATAGAGATAGATAAGTCTTATGCCATACTGTGGAACATTCCAGACAGGGAGAGTGTGGGTTGTTGTTGTTGTGAATTGGGTTGTTGTGCCCATGGCACTTAAAGTTTGTGGCTCGAACAGAAAACTATTTATTGGTAGTGCTCAGGAAGAATCTAGAATAATACATAAATATGGAAAAAACAAGTCAGAAGCTTAGTTTCAATTGAGACTGATTTTATTGATGGGAATCATAACATTATAATCTTCTGAATATGTGATAGGAAAATAATCAAGTCCAGTTGTCACACAAAGCTACAGTCAAAGTAAATGTAAAAAAAGATGAAATGAGATGTTTTATTTATTACTCCAAATGTCTTATAAAGAGTTATTTTATTTATATGGCTTTGCACCATTGGAAGACCAGCAGAATAATTCAAATCACATTTTTTATTGGTTTACAGATTAGGGAAAAAATCAACTAAAAAAATCACCCATTCCACCAAATGCAGGTTAAACATGAAGATGCAAGATCATATAAATCACAGCTGGACTCCAGTGTTCCACACACACAGCTCCAGTCAGCAAGGACTTTACTGAGATACTGAGTACAGTGATATATAATGCACTAAATACATCCCATACATCTGTAACATTGATTATTAAACATTATCTAATATGAGTACACATTTTGTGCCATCGGCAATGCGGCACACATTTATACACCAAAGGACAATCACACACAATGGGGAACAGGTGTGATGACCGGGAGGAGCAGACGAAAGGCTGGGCAATCACGTGAAACAAACAAACAAACACAAACGAACATGGCCAAAAGTCTGCGCTGATCCCTGACAATAATACTCTAATCTACATACACAGTTAATAACCTACATAATGTAATCATGAATATACAGCACAGGTTAATTACCTTAAAATGTCAGAACATCTAAGAAACCACAATGAAGTGATTTATTATTTAATCCACATTTCTTTGTCTCACAGGAACTTTTGATAACATCTTGGAAGGAAATAATAGTTTCTGTAACTTATGTTATGATGAAATTTTCCTCCAACTGACAAAACTTTCAATCTGTTTATAATCGAGCGTCAAAAAATCAACACACCCCAAGTAACCAGATGTGTGGGGTGGAGCTATCAAAACAGGGGTGACACCCATTTGGGTTTGGGGTGTGTTTGTTTTGGTGATTTCAAATGTCAACATTGGCTTTCAGACATCGTGCACCGCACCTTTAATGTACCATGAGCTACTATACACAAATCTTGTATATGAAAGTAACTATACATTTTGTGACCTCATAAAACATTACGTAATGATGGAGCATCCTACAGAGCATCTTACATTTAGATGGACAAGGTGAAAGATTTACATCCATAGTGATTATATACCTTAGTTCAATAAGGGCTGAATCCGAGCTACAGAATTCTAGATTCTCTGGCGTTATTGACAACCAGATGGATAATCAGACTCAATAAATGCAGTGAGAACTAATGATAAGAAAATAAGACAAATGCAAAATACAAAGGACATTATTATTATTATTGAACAGAAATACAAATAAATCACATGTATCATTAACAGAACTTACTTCATTGGCCGCTTATTACAACAGGAGAACTTTATCTTGTACCTGATGTCTCTTTCTATCAAAGTTTTTGCTTGGAAAACAAAAACGTCCCCTGTTTCAGCATGTGCCTGGCAGCACCTTCTTCCTGCATAACTCTCTGATACAATTTTCATAATAAAAGTCTCTTGCCTTTCCATCAGTTTCTATAGGAAAATTATTTAAATAAAAAACATCATAATAATAAAGAAACCCATTTTAATAAAATACTTCCTTTTTCTTGCCTGTGTCAGTGTTTAAATTACAAACTTTTAGTTTTACTTTTTTGTAAATAATGTCTGACTACTGCTCTTTTCCACACTTTTTTTTTTTTTTTAAATATGATTCACTTTCCTGCTGCAGTTAATCTATTTGGGGAAGGCTTTTGTTTTGTTTTCTCAGTTTACTCTGATGATTTGAAAGCTTCAAGTGATCCAGCTTTATCTAAACGTCTGAGTTGTAGAGAGTGGAAAGCAAAATACATCGTGTAAAATGTATACAAAGTGTATGGTCGTCATTTTAGGAGATTTTCAAATATTCTCAATATAATCTTCAGTCAAACTCAAGAAATGACAAGACCGAGGATTTTCATTCATTTTTTAGAGGTGTTCACAACTAAGGGCAACTTTTTGCTGGACCCAAAGTTTTAGTGATACAAAGGAGTGAAAGGAATTGAATACAAATTTTACACTAGATATAAAAAAAAACCACTTAAAAATGTTTTGTAAAGAATGTTTTATTAATCAAAAGTGTGGGTTTCCAACTACTGGATTAGACAAACAGAATAAATCAAAACACTGTTTTCATAGGTTTACAGATTTTACAGATTTAAGAAAAAAAAAATCTCCCGTCCCACCCCATACAGGATACACAATAACATGCAAGATTGTAGAAGTCACCGCTGGCTACAAATACGATTACACACATTGTAGAAACAACCACAGAGAACTCGGAGAAATGGATACATTTCTCCAGTAATATTTGTCACTTATACATTAATACATTATAGTCAAAGTAGACAAAGTTTTCAAAAATGTACATTAATCATTTTAAATATGCTTAAGTAGTGTAACCCCCCCCCCCTCACACACACACACACTTCCAGTCAGCAAGACCTTGAGATACTGAGTACAGTGACACATAATGCACTGTATATTTTTCATGCATCGCTAACATTGAGGATTAAACATGATCAGATATGAGTACACATATTATGGTTAACATTTTGTGGGTGAAATATTTATAGAATGTAACTTAAAGCTTCTTAGACTGCTAAAATCTTTTTATTTTTCTTTAACAACCACTTTTACATCAGAGTAAGCGGCACCCTTGTAGATTCCACTGGTTTTAAACTTCCACACGGCGCCATTACAGCAGGTAATCTTCATGAGGCCAGTAAATGGGAGATTGACATTAGCTTCACTAATTATTATGCTCACATTCACGGTTATATTTTTCGGAACTTTAAGAGGAAATGAGATGCTCTCTGTTTTCTCTGTAGTGGTCTCTGGAGCATATCTACCCTCAGCTCCTGTTTTAATTTCATATCTATGGTTGCCTTTCAAAAGGATTGGAACTTTTGCTTCTATGTTCAGGATGGCTGATAAGTCTAATCTGCCATTAACAGACCAAGAGTATTTTTGTATGATGTTTTTAGAGGTCTCAATTGTGTATTCTTGACGTACAGAAGTGCTGTTCTTGTAGGAAATGGATTTAATTATTTCTTCAGACACTTTGGGTTTCTTACCCAAAGCTCTGCTGTTATAGTCAACATCGGTAAGCTCAGCAGACATAATGTTGTTGATGAACAGAAAGCCTAAGGAAATTAAAAGTTTCTTTTCTTTTCCTTTGATTCCCACACAGACCCCAGAAGCCACATCAACTTTCTCTTCTTTCAGATCTTCGATGTTCATTCCCGCATAGAACTCGCGGGAGAGATTTGTCTGGAATTTGATTGCACACAGATGTTTGTTATCTTTGTCTGGCCAAAGTGAAAGGGAGGTGAAATGTTCTCCATCGTTAAATGTAAACGTGTGAGAACTGTAGTGGTATAAAAACCAACTAGATTCACCATACTGTTTTGACTTTCCATCAGTAAGCAACACCTTAATGCCTTTCACCTTCTCGTCATGGACCCAAACTTTGATCTCACTCAAGATGCTTCCAGATTTACTCCCTTCAAAAGTAAACTCTGTTCCTTCATTCCCTCCAACTAATTTAGTTTCTGCCAGATACTTCCTCTCCATCTTTAAAAGACAATCAAACATTTAGGAATTAAAAAGTTAGAATGGAAATCAATACTTCTGCTAAAGGCACATGTGTAAGAAGATTTTTGGTTATGATAATAAAATACCAAACGAATGAACAATATTTATCATTATCAGCCAATTGTTTTATTAAATTAAGTGTTTTTTTATTCATTTTTATTATTAGATGATTTTATGTTTGCCAATGTGTGCATGAGCATGTGTGTTTAATAAAAAACTGGAAAGTGAAAGTAAATTTAAGCTCTTTTGTCCTTGGTTCTCTCCCTCACCCACTCAGGGATCTTACACATTTATGGAATTAACCTTAAGTTAAAATGGAAAATAATTCTTCTGTTAAAGTCCAAAAAAAAAAAAAAATCCATCATTCTGAGCACCCTGAAGGAGTCTGCTGAGTTTGGTGGATTTTGCTCAAAAGATTCACGAGTTATGATCGTGGGAATTTTTCAATTGACGTCAATGGGTATTTTGGCCAATTTGAGCTTCTGTATCAGAAAAAAGTTATAACTCAACTTTCCAGCATGATATGATACCTTATTCATGGGTCTATGACAAATGGTGCAGGACTAATTATGAGACAATTTTTTACATAATAATAATAATAATAAGCACATGAGACAGTAATGGTTTGATTTGCTTCAAAAGCACCACTAATTAATCAACAAGGTCTGACTGGATGCAGGAAAGGAAGTGGATTAGCACTGCTCTTAGATTAGATTAAATTAATGTACAGAACCAAAGAAGTGTATTTAGCATCTAACTGATCATTAATGTACCATGAGCTACTATACACAAATCTTGTATATGAAAGTAACTATACATTTTGTAATGATGGAGCATCCTACAGTGCATCTTACATTTAGATGGAGAAGGTGAAAGATTTACATCCATAGTGATTACGTACCTTGGTTGAATAAGGGCTGAATCCGACGTGGATTTCCTCAGCTTGCTGTCTTAATACCGAAAGCAAAAGCGTTCAAGACACTGCACCAGGACAGAGAATACACACAAAATAATCAATACAGTATGTAACCTGATTCCAGTGACGTACTTCCTTTTTCTTGCCTGAGTACAGTGATACATAATGCACTATATAGTTTTCATGCATCTCTAACATTGAGGATTAAACATGATCAGATATGAGTACACATATTGTGGTTAACATTTTGTGGGTGAAATATTTATAGAATGTAATTTAAAGCTTGTTAGACTGCTGAAATCTTTTTATTTATCAATAACAACCACTTTTACATCAAAGTAAGCGACACCCTTGTAGATTCCACTGGTTTTAAGCTCCAGCACTTCTTCATTACAGCAGGTAATCTTGATGTGGCCATTGAATGGGAGATCAACATTAGCTTCACTAATTATGATATACACATTCACGGTTTAAAGTGGAGGAACTTCAAGTTTTAACTTTAACTTTAGTGGTCTATGTCACATATGAATGGAAATCAATAAATGGACATCAATACGGACATGTTTAAGAAGAATTTTGGTTATGATAATAAAATGCCAGAAGAATGAACGAATGCTGATATTTATCAGCCAATTGTATTATTAAATGAAGTTTTTTTTATTCATTTTTATTATTAGATGATTTTATGTTTGCTAATGTGTGCATGAGCATGTGTGTTTAATAAAAAGCTGGAATGTGAAAGTAAATTAAAGCTCTGTTGTTAGGGAGTTTTCACTCGTCTGCCGCCCGCATCCTTGTCTCTCTCCCTAAATTCTCTCCATAATTCCTCTGTTAAAGAGGCATGTTTAAACCCAGTAATTCATTATTTATACATGGTAATGCTTTACAATAAGTTTTCCTTAATTTACAATAACTAACATGAATAAACCATATGCATATCAGTATTCAAACCTCAGATGGAACTTATCAACCCTAATGCCATTGGAATTTGCATTACACGTGCTAACAATTTTTTATTGAATTAAGACATACACACCATCCAAGACATGTGGTACTAGAAAATAATCATAATTAAGCATTCAGAGGTGCAGTGACATATATAATAGGAGTCAAAGCTTTAACATGTACAGTAAGAGGAAGATTATTGTAACTAGCCATAATTTACATACACAGTTAAAAACTTACATAATGTAAAGAAGAATCACAGGCAGACTTACAAGGAAGTAGTCAAAAGCATGTAGTGAAAAAGTGCCTTCAATTACTAAGTAACCTAAGCAAGTTTATGGATAAGACAGAAATTGCACACATTCACATTTATACTATTAAAGTGGGTGGTCTTGGCCCTTGGACACACCCCTTTGTTGGCTTCCTGCATTTATCTTGTTTCCTGTTTCCATTATCTGCCCTCAAGCATAATTATTTTTTCCTTCTCCGTTATCCTCACCATATCCTGTTTTTTTCCTCCTCTGACAATCAAGACATTCACCCTGAGCAGACACAGTTGGGACCAGTTGAGGCTATTTCATTATTAAACTGTACTTTTATGTTTATTTCCAACTTTTCATTCCCACATTAAAAGTCCACTACCTTTAACCAGTATAAATAAACCAGCTTCTGTCGTATCTGTAAACTGACATCCATCACAAAATGTCTCTTTTAAAGAAAGCTTTTACATTTTTAACCACTTCACTGATTATACTCTGGCACAGCAGCACGGCCGTAACACAGAAACTTGGCACATTTTAACTGTTCAATAAATGTACTGACCATGACAATATACGTATAATCCCCATATATGTATATATCATATTGTTCAGCTGAATCAGCTGATTTATCTTCCATAGAGACTTTTTCCATCTTGATGTGGCCAAAGTGAAAGGGAGGTGAAATGCTCTCAATCTTCAAACATAATACGTTTTCAACCAATTGTTTTATTGGATGACGATTTATTTATTTATTATTTTTATTAGGTGTTTATGTGTTTGCTAATGGCCAGTGCATACTCTTTGATTAAAATAATTTATTATTTATTTTTCCATAGTATGAAAGTGTAGAGTTTGCTTAATGTTCTGAGGCATGTTATTCCCAAATGCAACATCAAGATGAACATCTGGTTTCAGACCCCAACTTTTCAAGCTTGCATAAAACTGTCCAAGGCGCTACATTTCTTATCTCATTGTGCCACATGCTTATCAGGTGATCGTGCCAAGTAGTTATTACATTAGCTTATAATATATGCAGTTTAATGTGCGCTTAACCCTCATTTGTAAAAGGGTTTCTACCAAATGCCAAATGTGTCTACCAACTGGCAAATAAAATACTTAAAATATTTAAAGTAATTGTTAAGAGTGTGTGGTGACCTCACCCATCTCTGAGTAACACACACACACACACACACACACATACACACACACACACACACACACACACACACACACACACACACACACACACACACACACACACACAGCTATTTTGGTTTCACATCAGTTCTTGAAACCACTTTGTTTCTTTAACAAGTTTTTTTTACTTCATATAATTAATAGAATACTGCAGTAAAATTTGCTTAGAAAAAATATGGTAAAATGACTGACAAAAAAGAAAGAAAAAAAATCATAAATAAAAAGTTTCTAAAAAATCATCTCAAACTTTAAATAAAACATTAAAGCGGGAGGAAAAAAATCAATCAAAAGAATCACCCATTCAGAGTCGGGGCTCTTTACAGGACACTCGAGATCTTCCACTCCAACCTCCAACACATCATGGAGATCTTCATGGAACTGGCTTTGTACACAGGAGCACTGAGATGCAGGAACAGGTATAAGCCTCTTAGTTACAGTGAAATGTAATCCTACATATTATAGACAACAGTTTACCTTCAGTTTTGCTGAAACACTTTGGGGACATACTGTACAAATGGCTGTGATGTCCAGGTGTCCTGTACTGTATATTAAACAGCTACAGAGAACTTGGAGAAGGTTAAGTAGCTACCAGTAACATGTGTCACTAATATTGATGTGTACGTTATGGAACAGTGTGTTATGTAGTAGATTTTATGGCCAAAGTGGACAAAGTCTAAAGGAATAGATAATAATTATAGTGGAGAAAGTGTAGAAGTATAGAAAAAATGTACTTAAGTCAAAATAATATCATTAATGAGTTAAACTTTGCTAAAATAGTGTATGAGTGTTTGTTTACTCCAGCAATGTAGTAACATATTACTGGGAAGACTGGGACTAGAAGCAGATCTTATGATGGTTTTAAAACTCAAACAGCTAAACTGTTTAGTGGTAGTGCTCAGGAAGAATCTAGAATAATACATAATTACGGAAAAAACAAGTCAGAAGCTTAGTTTCAATTGAAAATGATTTTATTGATGGAAATTATAACAGATTATAATCTTCTGAATATGTAAAAAGAAAAGAATCAAGTCCAGTTATTACACAAAGCTACAGTCAAAGTAAATAAATAAATAAAAATGAAATGAGATGCTTTATTTATTACTCCAAATGTTTTGTAAAGATTTATTTTATAAATCAAAAATATGGCTTTGCACCATTTGAGGACCAGCAGAATAAAACAAATCACTATTTTCATTGGTTTCCAGATGTTGAAAAAAAAAAATCAACTAAAAAAAAATCACCCATTCCACCAAATGCAGGACAAACATGAACATGCAAGATCATATAAGTCACAGCTGGACTCCAGTGTTCCACACACAGCTCCAGTCAGCAAAAACTTTACTGAGATACTGAGTACAGTGATACATAATGCACTAAATATGTCCCATACATCTGTAACATTGATTATTAAACATTAAACATCTAATATGAGTACACATTTTGTAGTTAAAATATTTATAGAATTGAATTCAAAGCTTGTTAGGCTGCACCAAGCTATTTCTTTGATTCATTCACAACCACTTTTCCATCAGAGTAAGCGACACCCTTGTAGGTTCCACTGGTTTTACACTCCAGCACGCTGCCATTATGGCAGGTAATCTTCATGATGCCAGTGAATGGGAGATCAACTGTAGCCTGGCCAAGTGTGACACGCACATCCACGGTATTACCTGCAGGAACTTTAACAGGAAATGAGAAGAGCTCCAATTTCTCTGTACTGTTCTCTGAAGCATATGTACCTTCAAGTCCAACAGTTAATTCATATCTTGATTTCCCCTCTGCAAGACATGGAATTCCTGCATCTACTTCCAGGCTGAATGTGATTCCCAGATTGCCCTTAACAGACCAGGAGGATTTTTGGATGATTTTTTTGTTGGTCTCAATTTTGTATTCTTGAGTTACAGAAGAGTTGTTCTGGTAGGACATGGATTTGATTTCTCCAACAGCCACTTTGGGTATCACATCATGAATGGTGGGATACACAACATTAGTAAGATGAGCAGACTTGATGGTTTTCATGAACATAAAGCCTAAGCAATCAATATCAGCCCCTGAACGTCCTTTGATCCCCATGCAGATCCCAGAAGCAACATCAACTGGAACTTCTGGTTTAAGTCTACGAGTTGTCAATCTTGCATAGAACTCTCGGGAGTGACTTGTCTTGAATTTGATTGCACCCAGACGTGTACCATCTTGATTGGGCCAAAGTGAAAGGGAGGTGAAATGCTCTCCATCTTCAAATGCAAACTCTTTCAGAATCCCAGCAGGATCACCAAACTGCTCGGACCGGTCATCAGTAAGCCACACCTTCATGGCTTTTATCTTATAGTCACCTTCCCAAACCTGGATCGTTTTCAGCGTGCTTCCAGTTTTAATGCCATTAAAATCGAAGGGACTTCCTCCCTGACCACCAACTTCAATACCATTTGCCAGGTGTGACATGCTGTTCTTCTTGAGCCTAAAAAACAAAGATGTCTCAGGAATTAAGCTGATAAAATGAAAAATATTTTGTGATTCAGCTCAAAAATCTTTATCAACCATTTGTATCATTGTATGTTGTTTATCTTTTTTTAAATTGATTTTATCAGGTGACTTTATGCTTGTTAATAACCAGTGCATAGAGTTTGATAAAAATCATTCATTATTTATATTTATACAGGGTTATTCTTTACAAAAAAGTTTCCTTTAACTGAAGTTAACTAACATGAATAAACCATGTTTAACCTCATTGCTACAATAAAACACGAGCGGATTTCACTTACATGAAAAAAGTCGGTCATGTTAACATTGTTCAGTTAATGTGTTCACACCCAATGAGGATTTCACATGACAGAAAATGTTCAGAATCGAGCTTTCATAATATGAGTTAAAGAAAGCTTAAAATTAAGCATTAACACATACAGTAATTATAAAGCTATAATACTCTACATACACAGTCAATAATATACATAATGTAATCAGGAATATGCAGCACAGGCTCATTGCCTTAAAATGTCAGAACATCTAAGAAACCACAATGAAGTGAGTTATTATTTAATCCACATTTCTTTGTCTCACAGAAACATTTGATTACACCTTGGAAGGGAATCATAGTTTCTGTAACTGTTAGGATGAAATTTTTCTCCAACTGACAAAACTTTCAATCTGTTTATAATAGATTGAAATAATTCATCAAACAAGCTACAATTTTTTCCCCATTACATCCCATGAAAGCTCTACAGACTTTAGATAATGGCTCTTGGAACGTTCTACCAAAAAGCTTCTGGCCTGCATTGGATGTAGTAATAAATAGCTTCTGGAGCGAAATGTGCTGCCCTGTGACATTCATACATACACAGTTAATAACCTACATAATGTAATCAAGAATAAACTGCACACTTACTGTACAAGGAACTGATGAAGCAGGTAGCAAAAAACCTTCTTTAAATGACGTCTTATAATGGATGCAAGTTTGTGGCTGAGACAGAAGCTTCATGCTCTTGTATTTATACCAAATATAGAGGGTGCTCTTGAAAAACAGGTGAAACAGGTGTGTATCTGTGTGCCAATGCTGTCTGATGGAATTCCTTTTTGTCACAGAAACTTTAGAATACATCTTTTCACAGAATCATGGTTTTTGTTACAGTGACAGTAGAATTTGTCTCCAACCAACAAAAATACTCTGTTGAGCATAGAGCATAAAAATCTACAATGTCTTCTCTATTGCATTCCATCGAAGCTCTATAGGCTTTAGATCAGGGTTTTGGGAAGCTTCTTGTCTGCATTAGATCATTATCCTGTTTAAAAAAAATCACATTTCATCAATAAAACACAACCTCACCAACACCAATGTAGTAACAAAAAGATCCAGCCATGTTCATATGTGTAATAGAAAGTACCCCGATAGATGAGTTTGCCATCAGACTCCTACATCTTTACCTTTTTAACACTAGATTTGCTAAACCTGCACAATTTTGGTTTGTTGTCCATTCACACAGTATATCGCAACCAAGCCAGACAAATTTGGGATCAAGTTCTGGATGGCCACAGATTTGGAGACCAAATATGTCTGCAATGCATCTCCTTACTTGGGAAAGTACCCCAGTCGCCCAGGGTCCAGCTTGCGCAGTGAAGCACAAGCGATTTGCTACTGCACTGGACATTCCAATGTCCTCCTCTACCCATACAGTGCCGCCTTTTGTCGTCTGGCTCAGACAGGGCTTCCCAGTACCATGGTGCATCTTCTGTGGAGGCATGTTGGGTTCTTGTTCCGTCTCAAAATTCACTTTTGGTGTCATAATTCATTGATGGCCAATGAAAATGAATTTACATCATTTTATTCTGTATGTGTAAGAACATGTCAAAAGCCATGGACCATAACTTCACTCAGCTTATGACATTTGTCTACAAACATACATTGGAGACTGAAGTGTTTTCATTTTATTCATGTATTAGCAACTTTTCATTCTTTCCCAAGTAAGGAATGCCTCATACACACTCCTCTTCATGTCTCATACACACTCTTACTGTTCCAAACACACTCCTCATGTCTCATACACACTCCTCTGCTAGGCAAAGACATATCAAAAGTGTATCAAAAGACATAATGAAATGCAGTGCCCAATTTGTGTGTGTGTGTGTGTGTGTGTGTGTGTGTGTGTGTGTGTGTGTGTGTGTGTGTGTGTGTGTGTGTGTGTGTGTGTGTGTGTGTGTGTGTCTGCGTGTGTGTGTGTGTCTGTGGTGTGTGAGTGTGTGTTTTGAGTGCGTGTGTTAGTGGACATTTTATGTGTGCATTTTTGTGTCTGTATTTATGTTCATTGTGCTGAAAAGGGCAAAAGTGTGACCTATTGCCCCACTAAATGTGGCCGGGTCAAATTGACCCGGGAGGACAAGATTAATTTTACTTGCAAAGTTCATAATTTGGAACAATCCTGGTAAATTTCATTCAAATATGTGGAGGGAAACCCAAGTTATGACACATTAAACTTTCCAGATGAGTCAAATAGACCCCAGGTCTGCACAAGGGTTGTATAAATATGATATGTACTATGGCAATGACAAACTTTAGCACACAATTTTTTTTATATAAATTGAACAGACTATTTTGTGTAGATAGGCCGTGAAGGTTTCCGTCACAGACAGAGGTTTGGCCTGGCTTGGATCTGAGCTACTCTGAGTGAACAAATGCAAATGAGCCAGGCCTCACAGGTGATGGGGACGTTTGCACAACAAAAGCAGGGCTGAAGAACTGTGAAAATCTCAACAGCGGGAGATCACACCTCGGGACCCGCACCAGAAAATAAAAAATCCAGTAAACCTAGTGTTAAATGCTGCTACAACTGTTTTTGCAGAACACACAGACTGTATACTGGGTGGTGCTGTCTTTATATATCTGTATTGTAGTTTATTATATTGTCTGTTTGCACTGTCTCTTTATGTCGATAGATTAATTAATTCTGTGCTGTCTCATGTAGGTCGATGTCTTTATGTAGCACCAGGGTCCTGGACAAACGTTTCATTTCACTGTGTACTGTATCAGATATTGTATTTGGTCACAATGACATTTAAAAGCCTCTCAACTTGACCTGATCAAATACAATACTTACATACTTATACATACAAGCACAGTTATCAATGTCTAAGCTGGTGGTTGTAGATAAATTACACAAGTTTTTTCCCCCAGAGGTTATTTTCTTAAAGCTTAAATATGCACAATGGGGCGATTTACTATTTAGTTCACATTCCTTTGTGTGACGACACAAAGGAATGTGAAGGTATTAGCAGCGTAACAGGAAAAGTTGGTTTTAAGGAATTGTGTAAATGGGAAACTAGTTGTGGAGGTGACTGTATCATTTCTAATTTCTTTTTATATTGTGGATCATTTCCAGTTTCTCAGTTTTGCTATATTTTATTTTCCTGTATTGTTCTTATTACTTTTTGCTTAATTGAACAATATTTAGGTTTTCGTGATATAAAACAAACAAAGAAGAGAAGAGGAAAGTGAGGTTAGGTGATGACCATTTACAGTATAGCTGTATACAGTGTAATAACATCAGTAAGTGATAACATTAAATTTAAGTATAAAATATTGTTAAAATGTCTGTGGTTTATTATAAGGATGTGCTGTTATAGGAAAATCAAACTAAGGGCATAAATAGTAGATTATTCTCTCATAAAAGCACATCATGAATCACAGCTTTTGATTATTTTCATGTTACAAATGTTATATAGCTGAGCTGGGGCACTGTGGCTTAGTGGTTAGCACGTTTGCCTCACACCTCCAGGCTTGGGTGTTCGATTCCCACCTCCGCCTTGTGTGTGTGGAGTTTGCATGTTCTCCCCGTGCCTCGGGGGTTTCCTCCGGGTACTCCGGTTTCCTCCCCCGGTCCAAAGACATGCATGGTAGGTTGATTGGCATCTCTGGAAAATTGTCCGTAGTGTGTGAGTGTGTGAGTGAATGAGAGTGTGTGTGCCCTGCGATGGGTTGGCACTCCCTCCAGGGTGTATCCTGCCTCGATGCCTAGATAGGCACAGGCTCCCCGTGACCCGAGAAGTTCGATAAGCGGTAGAAAATGAATGAATATACAGTAGCACGGGCCAAACAGGAGCGCCGCTGGAACATTCATCCTCCAGGAGGAGAGCACACCAGAAAGCTAGGCTCAGCGGCTAGGGAGAGGTAAGTGGGGTGTGCCTGAGGGAACTAATGGACGTTATCGTTTTGATATTCTTTTTTAGAAACCTCCAGCTGCTCCAAAACTTCAGATATGCCCGGCTGAGCCTACGCTACGCTCCTGGAGAGGACCGCTTCACCTTTTCTCTCATGTCTCGCTTCTGCTGCCTAGGCTTGGAGCCTGGATTTCTGCCCAAACGCCCGTACAGTACAATCCCTTGCCTATTCTTCCATGCCCCATCTCTCTAAGTCTCTCCCTACTATATATATATATATATATATATATATATATATATATATATATATATATATATATATATATATATATATATATATAATAGATTTTGCAAAAAACCAAGTCGATTGCCTCCTATTAAACAGCTTATATTGATTCCTATAATATGTTCCTCTATGTGCCGTGTCTTACCATCATCATCCTCACTCTGTTGTCTCTTCAGTCGATAAGACACACATTTAATATATTCTATTACTAAAGAATGATATAATGTCATTACACATATATAACCTGAAATAATTAAAATGGGTTTGATTTCATTATGGGGGGGGGGGGTGTCTTGCTAATGCTGCCAAAGAAATAAATAAAGTTTATTTAAAAAAAAAAAAAAAAAAAGGATTTAAAAACAACTTGATTTTCTTTGTGCCTTGAAAGAAGTGAAGGATGTTGGGACAGACAGCCATGTAAACAAACTCTTTATTGAATGACCTTTTTAGAGAAGCCAGACGTAAGCTTTGGATCTAAGTCAGTCCAGTCGCGGGGAATTCTGGTCCGGGTGCATAAAACACGCTGGATCAGGATTAGAGATCAGGGTTTCCATTTCTGTGCTGATGATTTGACTGCATCCAGCTTTTTTTTTTTTTTTTTTTTTTTTTTGAGTTACATGCAACATGCATATCAGAAAAGTTATACACAGTGTATGACAGTCAAAACCACATACAGTAATAACGACAAAAATCAATGCTTTTCATTCATTCTGAGAGTCTGAGAGTCAGTCACATCTAAGGGCAACTTTTTGGTGGTGGAAGAAAACCCGGAAAACCTGGAAACCCACACAGACACTAACCTGAGCTCCAGATTAATCCAGAGACCCTGGAGCTGTGAAACAGTGATATAGCAATGCTGTCTGATGCTGGATAACAAATATCTAATGAGCTGAATCTACAAACGAACTAAACTTTATAATTTGATCAGGTTTTTTTTCCATAATATCAATTTATCAGGATATTAAAATGTACTTATGTTCCATTTAATATCACTGGGCTGCATTACATGATTTACTGTAAGTGTTTGATTTGCTCTTCACTTTATATCGTCTTATTTGATTTGAGACCGCTTCGTTGAACTCGTGTGTGTTTTATTTAATCGCTCTATCAGTCATCGGCTCCTCGTCCCGATGCTCAGCCGTCACTTTTATTTTCTTGTTCGGTTTTATTACCGTGTTGTCAAAGCACAGGGATGTGCACAGAGAAAACCAGACTGTCATCTCAGTAAGGATTCCCTGCTTAATAATGAGCGCATTCATTATCGAAGCGCGTGATTTGAGTTTACGCAGAGGTCAGTTTTAATGTGTTAAATCTAAATGTAGGGCTAAAAGGGTAATGCAGAATTTACAACATCGTTTTGCTGTACGAGGCTCAGGGCCACGAACGTGGCAGAAAATATGGATTCCTGTAAAATACAGTATTTCACTGATTCTTGAATAAAACATCCATAATATATATTTGTCTGAGATTTATGAGGATACTCAGCAGATGTGTGCAGCATGTGCAGATGCATTTAAAGATGGCGTGTGGAGAATTAAAAAATAGAACAAAGCTGCTCCGTAGATCATATTATTACTGATTTATTTTCATGATTCGGTTTCTCTTTTTAAACACTAAACATCAGATCGAACGCGTTCCTTTCTGCGGCAGACATTGACGATGCACATCGCGTCTTCCCGTCTTTTCGTTTTCGTGGTGGGATTTGTGATTTGCCTGGAAATGGCCACCAGCTGTGCAGAGATGCCGCTGCATTACATTCTCTCACGATGCGACTTGAGTTTTCTGGCAATCAAAGAAATTGTCTTTGCTGCTCCCCACTGGATGATGGCACTGCATTTCCACGGGCCGTCATCATATCATAAGCGCAGCGTGCGCTCGTATGACGCGTTTGCGTGTCCTTGCGTGTCCTTGCTGGGTTTAAACAATAAAACATCGCAGCTACTGTAATATCGGTGAGACGAGATTCACTCTTTTTTCTCGCTCTGGCCTGTCTCACCTTTTTGAACAAACAATGTCACACTTGTATGAACAACACTTGTTTGTCAGGGTTTTTTTTTTTTTTTTTTATGTTTATTTCCGCAGCTGCAAATGAAGCTGCACAGATTTGAAGTGATAATTGGCTCCAAACTCTGCTTCATTTTCTTGTAAACATCATCATTATCCAAATGCCCCTGAAGGGAATCACGGAGAGTGACATTCTGCCTTTCCGGATTGGTAACATTTTAACAAGAAGTTAAAGTTTTTTTTATTTTTAGGACATGTGCTGTAATGTAGCTTCAAGCAGAAGTGAAATGTAAAGCGATGTAGAGAAGAGTGTAGTAGGATGATTTATCGGACATTATTCTGTTTAGGGCAGTTTTGATGGCAGAACACAAATTCAATCGACATGTTCTAGTGATATTTATTGGCAGAAATGGGTTTTTTCAGAGAAACAATGGCTGCTGTCACTGTTCATCAGGTTTTCCTGCTCCGTTCCTGTGCGCCGGTGTAATAGTGGCAGCGGTGCGTGACGAACACAGATGAAAACACAACATTAGTTTTGCATGGTTTGGAAAGTGCATAAATACCGAGCGGCGTTGGTAAAGATAAACTAGGCCATGTTGGTGTGAAAAGGTGTATAAAGGTTATACAGATTTCCCTTTTATTGCTCTTATTAGGTCATTTCTCCATATGAATAGGCAAATCCAGTCTGGATTATTGATGGCATTTTCTTCTGGTCCCTGTGTCCCTGTGGGGGAGACAGCAAATGTTCTCCTTTTCTCCTCTTACACAGAGAGCTTTATGTCATCACTGAAAAATCTTCACTGATTCAAACGTGCTTCAGAAAGCTGTTTCTTACGAATCAGAGGAAGTCCAAGTCAGCAGACAGAATTTGGCTAAGAAGAACATGAAGAACAAACTGTACTAAGGTCAAACGATCATGCAAACAGAGCATAAATGTACACAGCAGAGATGTTCAGTTTCCCTATGCGTTACATTCTCAGCTGTATTTTGATTCCATACAGTATGTTCATGTATTTCCTGCCGAAACAGGAAATCATATAGAATGACTTGACTGAATTACTCAACTCGAGGCCAATAGTGTCCTCAAACCTCAAGGCTGGCTTAGTGGTTATTCAACAGCTTATTATAATTAGATATTTAGAAGAAATCTCCCAGAGGAAGGAATTTGGAGAGGAGCCAGGCTCAAAAAAGGGCTCCTATCTTCTCCGGGATGACACTGGATGGTATGATTATAATCCAATTGATGCAGAAAGAAATCTCACCACAGAGCTGAACAGGCTTAATATCAGTTCTCTGGTGATCCTGGGATTTGAGATCACCACCTTACGGACACTGGAAGAAAAGCCTGAGCTACCGTTATGCACCACTGCATGGATTCTGAAGTGGAAATAAAGCGACTACATTTTTCTATCTAGGTTACTGTAGGTGTCATGGAGCCGTGATTTTAGCAACGATGGAATTGAATTGCGATATTTTCTAACCTGTGCAAATTAGATAAGATTTGGTAAAGTGAGAAATCCAAATGTTTGGCTCAGATCCTTGCACCAGTCGTTCGACGTGACTTAATTTTCTCACTAACTATTGTAGTTCCTACAGACATATATGCCCTTTTCACCCTTGGTCCCTTGAATGAATTTAGCTAGTACACTTCCAATCAGATAACAGAGCTTGTATGAAGCCTAGCGCATAATGTCAATCAAACCTTAATGAGTTTTATATAAACGTATGTCTATAAATCATATTGTGAGCAGCAGGTTTTATTTTTAGTCCTCTTTGCTCATCAGAACTATAAATAAAACAGCCTTTAGACAAGTATACGGTATATCTTTGCCATATTTTTATGTAATCATGTTTATATACTGAATATGAATGTGTATGAGTGGTCATTTCCTTTCTTTTTCCAGAACTGAAGGTCATCTTTTTGAATTCACTGCACTCTTCCGGCAGAGCCACGGGTTCCCGCAAAACAGCCGCTCAACAGCTTGCTCCGTAATTACACAATGGAAAGTAATCACCCTGAACAGTGCTCCTTAATTAGCTCAGCAGAAAGACTGGATCACCCTCAGGGGGCTTGTGTTCCACAGGCACCCTGAGGCTCTGAGCTTGCACCCCTCCTGTTCCACCCTCCCTGCTCCCTATTATACGGCAGTCTTCTAACCTTTTTAACCACAAGAACCAGACCACAACATTTTTAATGGACCAGTGTCCAGGCGGTGAAAGGGGAAGTGGAGGCTGAGAGAAAGCGCTGTAGTATGGTACTGGTGGAGATTGATTATGATTGGCGGGAGTGGTGATTAAGGTGGAGAACCAATTCACACAATTGTACATCCTTGGAATAGTGGTTGCTCAGGGGCTCTTAGGCTGGGCAGCATTTCAATCATTCGAAATAGCTTTCACTTAGAATCATTTTCTGTAAATATAAACTGTTATACTGTAGGATAATACATGTGGAATTTTTAAACGCACCCATTTACGTACTATCTTTCCAAAGAAGTTCTCCTTGGTAATCAGACAGTGTACAAGGTTGGCTGTTGTAAGGTTTAACAAAGAAACTTTAAAGAAACCTACTTTCAATCTTTCAGATATCTTTCAAGAGGTTTTAAATGCAAAGAGAAAGCCCTTTAAGAAGCTTGAGAAACAAACCAAAAACGTTAGATTAAATGTTAGCGCGTCAACATGCCCTCAGGCTCATAAACCAGTGGTTATTTAATCTTTTTTTTTTTGCAGCCATTAATAGCTACAGCAAACAGACCAGGTCACAACAACAACTTTTCACATTTATTTTGTATGTAGTTCTGTGCTGTATGTTGGTGAAATAAACAATTAAAGACTAATTGTTTATTTCTAAACTGACATTTATTGTACATTTATTGTACATATTAATGTAACTGACATTTATTTGTCAGGATAATGTCTCTAGTTCTCCATTTCTCTTGGTCTAAGAAGAGAGAACAGCGATTGTAGAGTGTCCTACGGATCAAACCGAAAGCCTGCCTACACAAAGATGTTGTTCTGGAAAGCCACAAGCTGCAGAAGAAAAACTGGGAGTCTTTAAAGTGTACGCACAGTTTAATGGGAAGCCCACAACCAAGAGCCTGGTTCAGTTCATTTGCTTGGGGGGAAAAGTTTGAAATCTCTCTCTCTCTCTCTCTCTCTCTCTCTCTCTCTCTCTCTTTCTCTCTCACCCTTTGAAGTTTCCAGCATCACTGGAATGGAATGGCTAATATATTTAACACTCATCTCTAAAATAGGAGCACAAACACACCTGTCACCTGCAAATCAACCCCGGTGCACTGTGTTTAAATCTCTCAGCGTGCACTCCGCCAACTCTCAGCCGAGTGCACTGTGCAAAATGCAGATATTGAAAATCAGTACTGGAACAGATCGGAGGAGTAGCTTTGAAGGCCTTCCGCCAGATTTGATAGACAAATGGAAATATTTACAGAGTTAGTAGGTGGCGAAGCAGAGGGGGCGCTCAGTACCCGGCCTTTCCTCTTTAAACGTTAACGCGGATGAATTTCGCCTGGATAATCCGTCCTAATCGACCTTACTGTGCCAGGATAGGAATTCGTTATAAGTTATAAGTGGATAAGAGAATTAAAAATAGTCGCCTCAATGAGTGAAACAGCGTTGTTTACTTTTCTCAGGGATTTTGGACAGGATGAACACTTTTTTTTAACTTGAAACGGATTTCGATTGAGACGTACCTTGGAGGAAAGCCTAATTCTTTACACAATTTATCCCCATCAAAGAAGTAATTACTTTCCTCCAGACTGGCCAGTGATACAGTTTCAATCTCGCAGCTGGTCTTGCTATCTTGATTATGTAAGGAATAAAAACACACAGAGACATGCTGTTATAGGAAAAGAATCGACGATGATATAGTGTGATAAAGGTGAAGAATTTGTGATGTAAAATTGCATGTCCCAAGCTGCTGCTTTTATCTTTACATTCGTTAAAGAACATCTTTTATCAGTTTATAATTACATCTCATGTTGGAGAACATCTGTAAATCTTGTTTGTTCTTCTTACGTCTTATGTCTTAGTAGATAAAAACAGTCGATCCCTCACCTGCCTCGCTCTCTCTTTTCTCTCTCTCTCTCTCTCTAGAAGTTAGAAATCTCTGTCCTGAAGACTTTTCTGTTTGTACTGGAGACGTTAATATATGATTTGCTTGTGGAGAGTCGTTTCAGGTAACGATTTGAAAATAAAAAGGCAGATCGATATTATTTACAAATTAAGGCTAGACGTTTGCGGAGTTGAAGGCAAGAATGTTTTGTCTGCAGATGAAACAATACCATCTGTGCTCAAACTGTTTTAATAACAATGCCTATGACTCACAGGAGTGGTGTGGACTTCTTTTTAATGACTTATTCTCCTTTTTTGATTATTGAAAGAAGATCCATAGGATGCACCGATACGTGCTGTTACTGTTATAAACGTCTCAACGACTCCAGAACTGTACTTAAATGTTTTATGGTAATTAGGCACACAGGATTTCTGACAGGGTGTGTGATGTTGCATGAATAATGTGTATAAAGATCATTTGCAAAGAATTCTGTGGTAAAAGACATCACTGACGATAAGTTTACTCACTAGAAATATAAAATGGATTTAAAGTCCCGGTTAAAATTGCAGGTTTTGTTATGCTTTAACAAAAAGGAATGCTTTAATTGTGAGATAAATGATCAATTTTGAACTAAAAAGAAAAATGGAGAACAAAAAAAAATTGTTTATCTTTAGTTTTATAATACCATTTTAAGAGGGATGTGTAAACTTTTAGATCTAGTTTAATAAGTCATGTAATTCTGTTTTCAGATCTAAAAATCTGATCTAAAAATCTATAGTGGAACGTATAAACAAACACTGTAGCTGCACACTGTAACGTTATTAGTGCAGCCATCTTGGGCAGCCACAATTACGTTTAAAGACAATTTAATATCATACATTATATCATAAATCTGTAAGAAATGTGGAAGTAGTTAATAAATGTCAATAGAGCTTACTTTAGGATACTCAGATGCATCACATACTGTACACACTGTTTATCTTTAATATAAGAGCCTCCGTCGAAACACCCTACGGAAGGATTTAGAAGAGAATGAATCCATGTGCTGCTTAGTCGCTAATCTTTTTACAGCGTATCAGCATCGGCATCATTCTGACTTCTGATCTCAGCATGGAACATCAGTAAACCACTACACAGGCTCTGAAGACCACTACAAACGACCATAATATGTTTTCTTTTTAAACATCAATGTCCATCAGAAGCATAAGCTTGCTTCAAACTGTTTTCTGAGCCTCTTTTTTTAACATCATTAGTAATAATCCCTACTGTAATTAATCCTTTCAGTCACTACTTCATTTTAATATTATTTGCTTCTCCAGGCTGTAATATGTTTTTTTAACTAATTGGGATGTTGTATATAACTGTATATTTGTACTAGGAAAAAAAAAAAATCTGGCTAGCATTTTAGTCGCTAGTAGTTTACGACGGCACGAATGAATCTATGAATGAATAAATACGGCACGTAACCTGATATTTATTAAACAAGAAATAAGAGAATATAACAAACTAGTTTTAATATTAGCTACTAACTAGAGTCCCGCAGCTTTTGTCCTAGAACCATGACTGAGGTGTGCTATGACTTTTATAAGCGATCAGAATTCCGGAATTCCCGGTACGGAAGCTCAAAGTGGCTTTTTTCCTCCCATAGACTTCCATTATAAATTTTGGAGGTTTATAACTCGGCAAGTTTTTTTTCGAGGGATTTACACCAAACTCGACCAGCTCCTTTAGGACCTTACTCTGGACAAAGTCTTATTTCAGTAGTAACTTCTGTCCAAAAAGTGTTGGCACCCCACCAGGTATTCACGTGACGTCACGTTTCGCCCCGCCCCTGAAATAAGCGAAATCAAAAAGTTAGCACAACATGGACATGTCATGTATAAAAACACTCAGCATGATGAGGGGAACTTGCCACGTGCAAGCACCATTCACATTTTCTTCAGGAAATGTACATTCTAGTTATGTCTGTTGTTGTAAATCAAGATATCTTGGCCATGTTTATAAGCTTGTGTAATAGTATTAGTGTCCCAAATGTTTTGATGCTGCTGTGACATTTCCGGGCCTCCGTTAGCATGAAGTGCAGAGGACAGTCTTTCACGATCACCTTCGCTTCGCCTCTGTCACTCCTTTGGCACCGCCAACTCGATGTTTCAGCTTCTCTTGGGTGACATTCGAGTTGAGCTGCAGCAGCTGGGCGGGCAACACGGAGGCGGGAGAAGCAATCCGTCATCCCTCTACTTATCACAGCAGTGTGTTGCGTGCACTTCGCAGTGCCTCTCTTCAAGCGGCGTAGCAGAGTGGGTAAAAAAATATAGAGGTTGTTTCAAGCGCAATTCACTTTGACAAAAGCAGAGGAAGCGCTAGATTGTGGGGTCAGGGCTAAAAGTACAGCCCATCCAAATGGATTCCACTAACGAGTTCTAGACACGTTTTTCACCAGGAACATCCGTCCGTTTCACTGAGACTCTTTCCTTAGTCATAGACAGCCAGGGTGGAGGGTTATGGAGGTAAGAAACTGGCAAAATACATAGCAGCAGTGATTCATGATTTTAGGATGCAGAAGTTCAGACAGTTCATTTTAGGCCTAAATAAATAAATAAATAAATAAATAAATAAATAAATAAATAAATAAATAAATAAATCTGGGCAAAACAACATTTTGACATCTTTCTGAACCACACATCCATCTTTCTAAAACATCTAAAATAATAATAATAATAATAATAATAATAATAATAATAATAATAATAATAATAGTAATAATAATAATAGTACTTAGCTAAAAATCTATATTTAAAATTGTAATTGTAATAAAATGTATTTGTTTTTATTTAAAAACATTTTCCTGCTCTTATATGTTAGCTAAAATCTAAAAAAAAAACACTACAAAAAATATTAAAAAAATAATAATAATAATAATAATAATAAATTAATTAATTAATTATCTGATTTATACAATATGTTGCTAGTAACATAAAAAATTAAGTTAAATAAACTACTTTCTGATTTCTTGAAGTCCCTGGTTAACATAAAAAGGTATCCTAGTTACCGGACTAACATGGAATTATTTGCTAATTATCTTAATTTATTGGTACAAAATGATAGTAATTAACTTAATTATATGATTAACTCCCTGGTAAATATACTACTTCCTTGATATATATAATGCTAGCTTAAAAAAAAACATCCTTGTTACTAGACTTCCTTCTCCTTTTCCTGTACTGAGTAGATCAAAAATAAAAACCTATTGGTAGTTTCTTGTTGCCTCTCTAAAAGCTAACATGCTAATTTTTTGCCTTAACTGTTCCTTGTTGAATACAGTGCTTTTAGTTAGCATAATGCTAGGTCAATAAATACGTTTATCATGATAGTTGCCTGATGAATAAAAATGTTTCTTTTGCTAAGTTAAAAAAAACATGCTAGTCACATAAAAAGCAAATGAGATGTATTATCTATCTGTTATGATAGTTATATTTCCTTTGGTTGTTAGGAAAATAGAAAAATTTGTCTTTATAGTCTTATAGTTAAAGGCAAGTTAAGCTAGTTAACTGGATGTCTAAGATGTTAAACCTGTGGCATGCTACTGTAGCTAATGACTATTTTCTGTAGTATTGCATTTATGCAGTTATGTTTTTTTTTTCCCAATTAGCCCCAAAAGACTTTGCTAATTTAAAATAGCTTGTTATTTAAGAGACCATTATTAATCCTTAGCATGGAGCATAACAGATCTCACGGTTATCTTGCCTTCTGTATACTTTTCGCCTCCAGAACACCTAATTCAAGCAGTCAGCTAATTATTTATCATTTTCTAAAAGCATCAGCGCACCGAAAGCGCTAAACAGAGGCATCCTGCACAGGATTTGCGCATGGCTCTAATCGTTTCCAACATGTGGCAGCCATTTGGCTGCTAATAGGATGATTTATATATTCATGCACTCTGGGAGATGTGCAGCGTCTTCAGAAAATGAATGGTGCATGAGCTCTGGCGCTAACTAAACGCCGCGGATGTCGTATTAGTCACCTGCGTTTCTCTCTGAGCAAAGAGCGAGTACGTTATTACGATTGTTGTTGGTGGAAAAAAAATCCCTCCTGCAATATGAAGTGATATAAATGTGTCAAAAGAAGAGAAGAGCTGAGAAAATCGTGAGCGATAAAAATAACAATAATAGAATAAGTCGCAGGGTCAAACTGGCACCAAGCCACGAATCGACGAGCAAACAGCGAGCTGGCGTCGGAGCATGAAAGCGTGTTCGCATGCAAATTGTTTTGGGAACTTTTGTGCACAACTCTCGTGGGCGTTTGAGCCGAAGCAGACGATCGTGAGTGAAGTGGATTGGAGTCGAAAGGAAACGAGAGGACAAGAAGGGATCTGAAAATTCTCTGCCCTCGCCGCGCCTTCCTGTTGTCATTTGGCCTGTGATTGCCATCTGAAAATAGCAGCACCCATTAACGAGTGCATCATTTCCTTCACCACTGAGCGTCTTCTTCTTCTTCTTCTTCTTCTTCTTCTTCCAAAAGACCTCCTCATGGCACGATATTAAATCTGGAGCTGTGGAAAAACCTCGTACGGTGCCTCGCGCCTACTTTTTCTCTGCAGCTGACAGAAACGCAATTTCACGTGAGATTAGAAATCGCTTCGGTGCCGGCGATGACCTTTTTCTGGAGGCGTTTTTACGCGATAAGAAATGTCAGAGACGAACTTTTCCGGGCTGCGAACGTAAACTATGTACCGAACACGTTATTCAAATCGAACAGAGGACGAAGAAAGATTTCCATCCATCAGTCATTCATCCTTAGTACCTGCCTGGTCAGAATCATGGTGGATGAAGTTAAGCAACTTGTTTGATTATGAATAGAATTTAAATAAACATTGAAGCAAAGATTAAACGACAGAACAGCTCGACATACATGTATATTAACTCGAGTGACGGAGCTGAGATGAGCCTGAATTAAGTCACGCCCACTTCCGTTCTAAATACAAATGGTGTTACTGATAAATAGATCCGTTTAGTGCAAATCTGTCGCATAGGTGACGTGAGACGAAGGTGACTGCATTCTTTCCACCTCAGCATTTTCTTCCTTTTTCTTTTCTTTCTTGTTTGAAGAGCAAGGACGATGGGTGGCATTGACCCCGGAGTCAAGATGCAGATCAGATCGGATCAGGCCAGCAGGTGTGCTGTGTCAGAACTGTAAGAGAAATCCAAGGTCATGCACCGCACACACTCGCTGACACACACACTCAGTCCATCGCACGACCAGGAGGAACACCTGTTCATGCCTCCAGATTGATTTTTGCAGTGCAAAGGTGATCGCCTGGACCTCTGGTGTCCATACGGAGCACGACACACCATCAGGGGAAAGGGGGGAAAAAAATCTAAAACTCTGTGACATGAAGTTATTCCGGAGTGGCAGCGAGAGCATTATTGGGTTTAGCGAGGTGGCTGATTATGTTTCTGTGAAAGAAAAAAAAAGCCACATACACAACACGGCAGTAAATCTTTATGCGCCACACATTCATAGCTCATTAGAATACGTTTGTCCTTCCAAGGCTGACCTCATTTTTAATCCTTAATTAAACGCTGCAGACCAACATTGGCCTTAATGACTTTGGCTTTGTCCGCTAGCAGGTGCACGTTTGCTACGCCGCACACATCGCCTTGTAATCTCTCCCTTATTTCATTAACCCTCATACATGTAATTGCATTTCGGATGAATGAAGTCTTCTCAGAGCGAAGGACCGAGCCTTTTATGACCCGTCACTGCAAAACGAAAAAGGAGCACAGGGACTTTCGCCTGAGCCGAAGATGAAGCTCCAGACGTTTTATTTTTTTCTTTTTTTCTTAAATGCTAATTTAATAACTACATATAAGCAGCAAGGGCTGGAGAAATGAAAAGAAATGAGGTGCCTTCTGGGAAAAGAGAGGAGGAGGAAGAAAAAAAAGGCATGTACATTACAAATGCTGTTTTGTCGCGGGACCGAACTGCAACGAAATAATTTTCCATCTGAAACAAAGCAGCTGGAGCCTTTAATCCGTCAAGCTATAGAGCGGAGCGTCGTCGGCGCTACAAGGGTCTCGGCTCAATCAATTTAGGACGATCCTCATATCCTCGTCGCCGTGCCAATATTTAACTCAATATATACACGGTGACTGTATAAATGTGTTTTGCAAAAGCTAAACAAAGCCATAGCTTAATTTAGAGCACCACAACCATGAGCAATTTATGTTTCCTTGATTTTTCCAAAAAAGCAAACTTCTACCTGTTCAATGTGTTGATGTCCTTAATCTTAATCTCCCTGGCTAATTGATATATATATATATATATATATATATATATATATATATATATATATATATATATATATATATATATATCAAACCCAAAAAAATTAGACCCGAGTCCGACCAGACCCGAGGGCAATTTTTTTTAACCTGACTGGACCCGAATGTTACTTTAGTGTAACCACTACAGCGTGGATTCAAAATTGATTGACAGGTCTGTTTCAATGAAAATTAGCTTACCGCCAGACACACGATGTCGCAAACAGTCTTGGCAAACAGAGGAGAGGTTGGAAAAGGACTCGAGTCGACGAACACACGTGAGATACAGTAGTCCGGGTCTTCTCGGGTCCGATCGGTAAAAACACATTCATTTTAAATTACCCTAGACACAATGCCGCTATTATTATACCCGACCCGTGTCCAAGGTACACGTGAAACTTTTAGACCCAAACCCGCTCGGGTCTCAGGTCGGACCTCGGGTTTTCGGATCTAAGTAGACCCGTGAAGACCTCTAGTAGTGAGATGGTTCGTCTTGTCGAGTGTTTTGGTGCACAACTAATTACTACACACACGTGCGCGTACTTGGAAGAAAGATTATGATAAACACGCACTGGTGTGCATTTCATCATCACCTTCATCTTGCTGTATATTCGTCCTCCCAGGTGCTCTGATGTAACAGCAATAACTCCCTCATGTACAAGGTTGACCAGATATCATTTTCTCCTCACCGTTCCTCTTGCCGCCTCTTACACCGAGCATTTCCGGCTGGCCTACATAACACCGAACCCTCCGTCCCCGCTCCTCTCGACTCCTGAGGGCCGAGTCTAATAAGGCAGATAGATAGTGCTGTTGGATTCCTATCTGGAGGCACTTTGTCTCTGCCTGCGAGCAGCCAGGTGCTTCACTCCAAGCATTCATGACGCTTCCTCTCTCGTGTAAATAACATTTATCAGCTGGGAAACAGAGAGAGAGAGAGAGAGAGAGAGAAACTGAGACAAAAAGAGAGAGGATAAAATAGAGAAAATGAAGCAGGTGAGAATGATTGCACTTTTGGTTCTATTTGTGAATATGGAAATGAGGGGTTTAATTTTTTTTCCCTTTTCGTTTTTATTAGGAATGCAGAAACAGCATGTGGGTATAAAAAGAAATCTCATAAATATGCAACAGTTACGTGGGTAAATGTTTACACCGTAGCTCGTCGTGCGTGAAATCAAGCCACGGGTTTTAACAGTCCGGATTTATCTCCAAAAAAAAAAAAAAATTCAAATAGATCAGGTGTGTTTATCAGGTGTAATATTTCTCATTATACCGCATACTGATTGGTCAGGATTTTCTATTCATTTTATTACAATCCATTTATTTTATAATAATCTCAGAACGATAAATATAGCATAGAAACTTGTTTATTGTTTATGGATTCTTGATAATGCAATAAATGAAAACATAAGATAACCACCGAGGTAGTGTGATGGCTCAGAGTTGATTATTTTCCTATAATAGAATGCCCTGAAGTGAATAATCCTCATATTGCACAGCAACCAAGTTCGATTTTTATTCATATCGTTAGCTTAGTGTATTGCTTTCTCTCAGAAATTGTTTTCTCTCTTGAAGTTAATAAGACAAAAAAAAGGTTATAGATAGTAAAAAGTAAAAAAAAAAAAACTAAACTCTTTTGTCCTGTGGATGTTAGAAAAGAAACCGTAGACTCCTTCCAATAAAAGTAAATAAAAGTCTCCTTGGAGAAAACCGACATATTTTGTCACCCAGCACCATAAACATGAGCGAGCTGTTACTATAGCAACAAAAACGTAGCAATAAGCGTTTTAGTACGGAGCTGCGGTTTGCCTTAATGTCAATTGACAACGACTGACTAATCAGAATCGAGAATGTCAATCAACACCTGCTGATGTTTAAGACTAAAATAAGAAAAATGGAACAACCTTTTTTTTTTTTTTTACAAATTAAAGAAAATATGCCTTCTCATTAATATACTAATGTAATCCTCTCTACGGATGATTATCCTCTAATTTAAGACAGACCTCATCAGTTTGAGAGATTTCTAAATCAGAGGATAACAAGGTGTGAAAGTTTAGCTGTAAGCTGGATCCCGCGTCTCCGCTTAATATAGTCTGCGGCTTAATTTAGCACTTAATGCGGCAAATGAAAGCGAGCTCCGCTGTAAGCATGTATGGCGAGGAGCTGAGGATAATCAAGGAGGTAATCTAAAGCTGATGTGTGCTCCGTTAGCGGCGCGAACGCTGCATGTGCTCGCTGTCACACGTCATTAATAAGCTACATCAACACCATGACGGAATTACAACATCACACGTAGAAATGTGTCAGTCTCCTACTGTACCTGGACGCTGGCCTCGTACGCCGAAGAGGTGTTCGACGGGCTACACACCTTCACACCGCTGCTACACCGCTAATGCATTCAGTGCCTCAAGGCTAGACTAGTTTTCAAATCGGGCCTCGGAGAAGCCCGAGGGCCGTGATGTTTTTTTTTCTTTTGTGAGATTGACAATGCTCACAGTGCAATCCAATTCTCAAATCTGATTGGTTTAAAGTGTTCTCCATCAGCAGCAAGACAAATCACAATGCGCTTGCCGGAATACGTTAGCGTTTCTATAGTAACAGCTCATTCACAGGGATTCATAAGGATGGAACAATTCATCGTGACATGATACATCAACATTAATGTAACTTTGGATACAATCGATTATTGACAGAATTGTACAAAAAAAAAAAAGCTTGCCCTTTTCCTAATGTCAGCTTGAGGTGAATGTGGTCTCTCAGGCAACAAATAACAAATAAGAAATAAAAATCTTGACGACTCGAATGAATATTCAGAATATTACAAAATATATTCTAGTGACAAGCCTAATATTTGATTATTGCAGAAAATAAATTTGAACTCAAATGGTTTTGGTTTTATTTCTCAAAAAGTTCAGACGATCAGATGACCAACATCTACTGTAGATGTGTGATGAAATTGGGATTCACCACAAAACCCTGAGGTGATCAAACCCGAGGTGACGGCGTTGAGGTAAAACCTTGAAGAAACCTTGAGTGGAACCAGACTCAAAAGTGAACCTCATCCTCATTTGGTGACATAATGGAAATAATGGAAAAAATGTCCTTTCTACAACAGTTTGTAGTCGAGTGGAATTAAGAATCCAAGCTCCCCTGAGGAACTAAACAGGTCAGAGTCATCTCTGAGTTCCACAAACCCAACATTCCTTCAGGTCGAAGTCTTTAAATGATCGCTGATGAAGACTCGACTATGAAGCTGACTGACGCATCATGATCATGCTTCACATCATCATTATTTCCCCTTGAATAGAAATCGAGAAGATTTCTATCGTGATCGTGATCGTCACAGCCAGTCACGAACAAGCTGTATTTAACCAGTCTGATTGTAGAACTGTTCTCTGTTATTTTTACGTCTGTAGTTTGAAGCAGTCGATCGTTTTTTGTTTTTTTTCTTGAGTGAATACGTGAGTGTTTTTTTTTCTCAGTGACATGACAATTTGAAGGCTTTTTTTTGCCATATAACCTTCAAGAGAAGGTAAGACAAAAAGCATGAATTTATTTATTTACTGTATTTATCGCGGATGTCAGTGTGGTGCTGTGTTTTAGGCTTCCGGAACACCCCAAGGAAGAAAATATTGGCGCAGATGAAGTTCGAATCCGCTCGTGGCAGATTGGGCCACTCGAAACACTATTTTCTCTCTCATTACTCAGACTCGCAGCTGTGTAATAATAGCCGCTAAGTGACTACAGGAACTGGCTTGTTTCTGTAATTGATTTAAATAATTAATGGAAGATGTATTTCTTATTCAGTTCTTAATGGTCATTAGCAGATTTAATTGGTCAGTTCAAAGAAACAGGGTTAATCCAGACCTCAAAAAAAAAAAAAAACTCAATTTAAAGAAAAAAAAAAAGGAGCTTGGACTGTTAATAATGAAGTGAGGGTGTTTGTTCTCTTGGGGGGAAAAAATAAGATCAGAAATAAAAAATATTTAGAATATTACAGGACATATTTTAGTGACAAGCTTTATATCTGAGTATTGCATGAAAAAAAAATTTGGACTGGATGGGATTTTGGATTTGGATTTATAGCTAAACCTTTGAACTGCGCTAATAGAGAAATCGTTAAATCACCATATTCCTATTCTTATTAGTGACATATAACAACAACAAAAAAAGTGGCAGGAATTATGGATGTTTTTCTTTTCTCATGTTTTTTTTCCCATCATTTATTTTAGAAAGACTTATTAAACCGGCGACATTTTCCACTAGCATCAACTAACTTCCTGTAACTTTTTTTTTTTAAATATATTTTGACATTTCACCCTGACACTACACTTATTATTGCTTTTCCACACACACACACACACACACACACACACACACACACACACACACACACACACACACACACACACACACACCTTTCCCCAGATGCCTCGCGGTGCTTCTGTAACACTCTAATGATCAAAGAGAAGCACAAGCTGAGTTGTTGTTAGCAAAATCTTGTGACATTGATGATGTTACGTGCTTTAAAAAAAAATCTCTTTGCGATGGTGAGTTCTCTGTCATCGACGATCCGAAGGTGGCGATTGATTCCTTCTTACAGTATCTCTGACGGCGGTATGTAGGTTTCTATAGTAATCGTTCATTCACGTTCAGAAATGAAAAGGAGTGAAGAAAAAAATGTGGCTTGGAGGTTGAGTACAAATTCGTGACAAAACTTCATGAAACATGACAGATCTAAACACGTCAGGGTGGAGAAATGAGCTAGATGTCCGTTTGAGTTTATTACGCTTTATTGTCTCCAGAGAGAAAACTCTCTAGCGTATAGTACAAAAAGTTAAGATTGCTATTAGACTTATATTTAATTGTGTTTGTATTTATCCCTGATGAACAAACCTGAGGTGACTTCGGCGAATGTGGTGAAGGAAAACTCCCTTAGATGGAACAAGAAGAAACCTTAAGAGGAACCAGACTCAAAAGGGAACCTCATCCTCATTTGTGTGACACCGGAGGGTGACATTATAAACTGTTATAAACACCAGAGAGCGTTACTGAATAATGTCCTTTCTAGAGTCAGATACAGTCTGACAATTGTGTATTGATAACGAGGTTGTTGTCCTCAAAGTCCATATGGAGTTGGCATCTTCTCTTTGAATGCCTGAAAACTTCGTGAACTGGAACACAACTGGAACACAACTGGTACTGTACATCTCTAGATGCCTCAGGATCCTCACAGGGTTGGCCTCAGCTCAACGAAGGTCCAAAAATGTATTCAGGGCTAATGAAGTCATTCTTCAATAAATAACCCATGCTTTGTACTGCTAGCACAAAGCATGGGTTATTTATTGAAGAATGACATCATTACAACCTTGTATGGTTTAGGACCAAAACAAAAAACTCAACGGTACATGGAGTTCACTTCAGGGTCACATTACATCATGCCTCCTTCCCTTTAGAAGCATTTGATTCTTCTTCTTTTTTTTCTTCTTCTTCTTCTGCTTCTTCTTTCTCGGCAACACCGAGAATTTTTCTGATCAGATCAACACCCGTGTTTGCTATTGACCCCAAACGGAAAAACAAACTCAAACCTAACCTCTTTATGGGTTTTAATCGTTTCCAGAGTTTACACACTTCCGCGTTATTCATCATCCGCATGCTGTTTTGATGAATGTAATGCTCTTGGCCACATTTCTCATTTTCGGAGCGTTATTCTGTGACACCATTTAGAGTAGGAGTACACGATTTCAAACGCAGCGTGAGTCCTCGTCCCATCTGTGTGGTTCCAGTCTGCTAGCGGTTAGAGCGCTGAGACCCAGGGCCTGTGTGCTGCACCGTGACTGATGCATCTGCGGGGGAAATAGGCCATTTTCCTGCACCGCTATTTATTAGCCACTCTCTCCGGGGTCAGGAAGAAGGCGGGGAGAGGGGGAGAGGGGGGGAGAGAGGTTCTTTATGCCAGGGGCAGTCAAACCTTTTCCACTATCGGGAAGAGGCAGGAGATTGAAGCACTTCAGCATGTCTAAACAATCTGCAGATGTCCAGGGTCATTATTTCCTCTGGCTGTTTGAGTTAAACTGAGAGCCAACGCTGTATGGTTTCATGATTTTAAGCTTTGAGGCAAATTATTAGCACAAGCTCTTAAAGGTGATTTTTGGATATTTTTTTTGTTGTTGTTGTTGATATTTACTCTTACATATAATGTGCGGATATCTAAAGTACATCATGAAACGAATTGGAAATTGACTCGCTTCTGCACCGATTGAACAATTGTGAGAAGTACGTGAAGATCAGCACATGAAAAGAGAGACAAAATTACAGATAAGTTGAATTAGTTGAAAACAAAATAGTGTGACATGGAAATAGAAGAGGAACGAAAATAGAACGAAAATCTGTACCAAGTCAGTAACAAGAGATAATAAGATGCCTTTTTTCTTTCTTCCATTATTTCCATGTGAAAGCTGGTACAAACAATTACGAGTAAACGTGTATGAATTTATCTTAATAATCGACACGGACCTTGAGTTTAATCGTACGTAAAACCCCATCAATTAACTACAATTCTTCTTGAGAAGGAATGAACTCAGTAAATTGATGTTATGAACCAGTCGTTCATTTTCTACCACTTATCCGAACTTCTCAGGCGGCATCGGGCATCGAGGCAGGATACACCCTGGATGGAGTGCCAACCCATCGCAGGGCACACACACACACACACTCTCATTCACTCACACACTACGGACAATTTTCCAGAGATGCCAATCAACCTACCATGCGTGTCTTTGGACCGAGGAAACCAGAGTACCCGGAGGAAACCCCCGAGGCACGGGGAGAACATGCAAACTCCACACACACAAGGCGGAGGCGGGAACCGAACCCCCAACCCTGGAGGTGTGAGGCGAACGTGCTAACCACTAAACCACCTTGTCCCCCTGTTATGAACCAGTAAAAGTAAAAAAACAAACAAACAAGAACATCGATATTTAATGGTCAGTATTTTCTATGGCAAGCTAGCAACTGAACGGATTATTAATCAGATGCTAACCGCTTTTTGTGTGGTATTTAAATTTGAAATACAATAGATCTGTGAACTACTACAGTATATAAGTAGTTTAAATTGATCCCATAGAGCGTTTACGGTTTATTTCCATTACAGTTAATCGTTGGATCTGAGATGAAGTGAGCAAAATGTTATTAGAAATGTATTAGCGCTAGTAATAGTGTTGGATTTAAACACTTTATACTGTACATCCGTGTATATAAAACAAAGGTCATGTGAAGCTGGTTTGCTTTGAAATCAACCTTGTAGCAGATGAACGATAACATGTATCTCGTCCGTTTATCTTCATCGTATCGAGATAACAGGTTCGTTATGAAGTCTGGCTCGAGACGAGAGATCAAACCCACACCATGCAGCGTACAGACAGAGGGATTTCTTGCGCGTCTCTGCCGAATCCGTATGTCGCCGATGTTTGTATTCGCCATAGCGTTGCGTCCATTTGGAATGTAATATAATATCGCTGCCAATGTGTTTGCAGAATATGGTGCTGTTTACAGCTTGGCCTGCTTCCCTCGGTTTTATTAAAACTCGTTGAAATAAAACCGAACCATTTTCTCTTTAATTAAACTGATATGAAATTACATAGCAGCTCACATAAAGTTTACACACGGGCTAGATTTGGCCCATGGGCCAGCTGTTTAGAAATGCTTTTGCTAATTTGGAGTCTGGATAACAGCCTAGGAAGGCGCATTATGCTTAATTTGTATAATTTATGTTTACTAGTGCAAAAAAAATGCAACTAACATAAAAACGCTAACATAAGAGTGGCATTTGTTTCGAGAAAGATTTCTTGAGTTACGTCAGGTAGATTTTTAAGGTCATGTTTTGATGGCATGCGCTTGTCCACGTGTTCCCATTTACTGCATCTCTAGTAGGCTTGTTTAATGGTGGCTTTGTAATGGAAGGAGGCATTCAGCATCTGTCATGCGGTCAGACACTTGAACTATTCCTTCTGTCTCTCTATGTGTGTGTGTGTGTGTGTGTGTGTGTGTGTGTGTGTGTGTGTGTGTGTGTGTGTGTGTGTGTGTGTGATGTAATTTACACTCGGAGAGAAGTAGGCCAGACCTCCGTCGTCTCTTGCGCTAATGCATCCACCTGTCGTTCTGCTCACATCAGCATGTCAATGCATGGGTGAATTTGCATGTAGCCGTGTGCTTTCGCTTGTCCTGAGGGGGTTGTGCGTGCAGCCGCGTGGCTCTGCGTATATTTGTGGATCGTGTCTCGAGGCACTGAGGGAGTCAAGTGTGTGTACGTTAGCGGGTGTTTGCATTCATGCTGGTGTGTGTCTTCACAGAGTATAAAGTCCTCAGCATACTTAACGTCTGCGAGCGTCGTGCGAAAACAGATCCGCTCGCGATCCGTGTGCTCCACTGCTACAGATGGCGCTGTTAAAATTTCATGATGATTTCTGCAACGATCCTCATTAAATTTGGAAGGGTATGAGCTCGGGGTCTGTCTCGCACGATACGGATCAAAAATGACGTCATTTTGTTCATTAAAACAAAGAAAGTACAGTATGTAAAATTATTTATTCTGAAATATCTGTTTCTATCCTTTAGGCTTTAAATCTAGTTTATATCAATCTCAGGGGATGTTCGGTAATAAATCCTCTACTAATCTGGAGTTTTAACAGCTTTAGTGAAGCACAAAAATGCATCAAACAATGCAGAGTACAGTAAGCACATTTTACCTGCATGTTTTTTTGGTTCAATAAGGGATTATATTAGTAAGTAGTTAAGATGCAGTAATTAGTAACCAGTTTAAAAACATAGTAATTAATAATGGAAAATCCTTGATATTTGCCCATATTCCAGATTAATGTTACTACAGTATTTTTTAAATAATAAATTATCATTACTAACTGATTGACAGCTTGTGTGTGTGTGTGTGTGTGTGTGTGTGTGTGTGTGTGTGTGTGTGTGTGTGTGTGTGTGCCTGTGAAGAGCACTTAATGAAAAATTCAGTTTAAACAGAAAACCCAAACAAACCGAAGTTCATTTCCAGTTGAAATTCCCAACACGAGACCTTTCAGCTCAAACATTTCATCCCTCCATGTTTAATTCACCAAAATAGAAGCTTCTACAATCATGCTGGTGTAGCCAAACAGGCAATCATTCGAGATGATAGAATTACACAACGCTTGTGGGGCATGCCGACCCCCAACAATAATAATAATGATAACATAAAATAAACCCTGACACTGATAACCTTTTCCAGAAAATAAATAAATAAATAAATAAATAAATCCACACAATATATATATACTGTATACTGAAAAAAATGAATCGTCTCCTTCGGAAGAATCGGATCTGTGAATTGACCAGCAATAATGCTTTAAATTTGATGGACATTTCTTTAAATGTTAATTAACTCTGTCCATCTGCCCTGTTTGTTTATTCAGTTCATGTCTTAAGTCTTAAAAACACACACAGTAAAATTAACGGCATGTCCGTCGATGTCGATAAGGTGAACATATTTACACAGTTCTGAACAATCTCCTGATAACAAGTGAAAACATGTTTGTTAAGGTGAACGCTTCTGTCCATTGTTTGTTGCAGGTGTCGAATATCCAACTTATTTGGTTCGTTATTTAAAAACGAATCAGTGAATACAATACTGTCACGTCACCCTTTGACTTGCTGTTCCCATGGCGACAGACACCACGTGTTCCTATGTGTTTATGGTTACTGTTTTTGTCCTGTCGTTCTGTTGCTACCTCATTGTGTTTACCTGTTTCATGTTGTTTTGTTTTTTGTCTGATTATTTTGTCTACTCGAGCCTTGTTTTGTCTGTTAACACATCTTCTTGTTTTTTTGTATTTCGAGCATATTCCCGCTTTTGAAAACGTATATTTTTCTCTCCGTTTTGGCCTCTCGTCCACACTGAGACGGCGTTTTAAGTCAACGAAGCGTAGCTGTTGCAAGACGCTCTCCAAAGCGGATAAATTTGAAGACGCCATCTTCGCGTCTTAGTGCGGACTGTGAAGACGGAGGCTTTTGAATACTATGACGCATTTCTAGTCATGTGATGCAGTCGAAAGTAAATAAACGCCTAGCGGAAATGACGCAGGTCGAAGCTTTACTCATGTGCAGTGGGGAGATGTAAGCATTTTCATACATTTCAGTGTGGATGTGCAACTTTTGGAAAACGTTTGAAAACGATAATGTGGACGCGGAGCGTTTTTAGACGTAAACTCCGTTTTCAAATATATCCGGATTAGTGTGGACATGGCCTACGACTTTTGTGTTTGAAGCTCCACTATGACCCACATGTTGCCTTTTAACATGTTACAAATTCAAGGCTAACATTTCTTACCCTGGATTGTTCACAGTATCCAATGTAATTGATACAATTTTTTTAAAAACGTGACCCGTCTCGAGAGACAGCTTGAGTGCATGTTGGCATCTAATATTCATTAATACTGATTTCTTTTTGCTATTTTTGCCATCTGCCCTCGTTCCGTCGCGCCTTTAATCATGAGGCGGTTGTTTATTTTATATCAGCGATGCTACAGTGAGCGCTTTGTGTCACCGCCACCTGCTGATGGATGGCTCGAGTGATAGAAATGTATTAGTAGAGCTTCTAGAAAAGCTCCTGAGTCCTACATTTGACAAAAGCAATGCTTGTCAACGGCGGTGTGTTTCCCAGGCTGTTAAACAACCGCGTATACGCACACTTAAACTGCCTCCTCCAACCCCTGGGACAACAAAGTAAGGGGGAGGACAACTGAGCTCCTGAGGTAAAAATCATGTTTATGTAATAGGTCCGTGGAAAAACTGCTTAAGTGGATCACTGTGATGTTTCCCCAGCTAACAGTGAACGTGATCAGATTATTCACGAAGTATTCCACAGATTCCAGAGGTTCGGCTTATAACTTACCGGATTTAAATAACACCTTTTATTTCTATTTCAGCATTTTCTTAGAAAGTTTTGCCCAGACTATGCTATCAGACAAACCTTCTGGAAATTCTGGTAAGTAGTAAGAACTATAAATGTTAGAGAAATGTTGTACGAAAGTTACGTAAGCGCATTTCAGACTTGAGTCGTAGCTGAATCAGACTTAAATGTTTGCCGTCTGTCATGAAGGGTTTACTGTATGAAGCTTTATTCAGCCATAAGTATGCCGCCTGTAAGTATTACCCACGGTTGAATTCCATCATCATCATCATCATCATCATCATCATCATCATCATCCCTGTTCCTTCTTTGTTTACTTTAATAGTTTAATAATGCACAGAACACTTCCTTCAATGCCAAAACTGACCTTTTTACCTTGTTAGCTAGTATTCATGACCGCTTTTGTTTGTCTATAATGTTCCAGTAAAGCCTGATGACTTTTAAATTTGAATTGAGGAAAGGACAAAAAAAATACATAATAACTAATCATGCTAGGTCATGTTTCACCTCTCTTTCCGTACTGAGTTGCCGGATTCTACGCTACCGGCTGGATCGACTGTACGGGCTTTAAGAAATATGGCCTCAATCCTGGGATAAAATCCTCTTTTCCTCCATCTCCACCTCGAGCAGGATTTTTGAGGTATTTTGGGATGTGGGAGTTTTGAGAATGGTTTATTTTGAAATGGGCTTTTTACAATCTCTGCTTCACTCAGAAATGTCACACCGAGAAAAGAAAAGCATGTTGTCTTTATTACTGTCAGATTGGACCCTAGTGAGAAAATTGGTGCGGGTTCAAATCCCATGACCTTGAAAGTGTTCAGCTTTCCATTTATACTGTATTCTATAATACGGTATAAATTCTAAAGTAGATGTTCTGCAGCTTCCTTATTGTTGTACATATTACACTTCCCTCTTCTGGCCTTTTCTTTATTCACCTCTCGCTGGTAGTTTAGCATCTAAATCTGTTGTATACTGGGACAGCGGACTGAAGGTACAGTAGCTGATGAAAAAACAGACAAACTCATCCTTAAGCCTGGTGATGTTGTGGAGGGGCAGCAGGACTCTCTGAATGGAGTGTCAGAAAGAAAGATGTTGTATATGTTCAGGCGCAGACTTATTCAACCAATGTAATCCACAGACGACAAAGGGAATCTTTCCTGTCTGTGTCCATCGGACGTTCGGCTGCGGTGATGAACCGTGTAATCTGTATAAACGGAGGTTGTAATTGATAAAGTACATAACGTTATTAGCATGTAGCTACCTACTATCATGTGTGCTGATAATGTATCATATCACGGTAAAGTAAAAATGTATTAAACATTAGTATACTTAAGGTACATTATCAAATGCGCTAACAGTAGCCCCGCCCCCAGCTCCTGACGCAAGCGGTACTTAAGTCTAGACCAGCAACGTTTTGGTGCTACTTAAGAACCACTTTTCCTGGTTCGGAGCTGGTGCTTCGGCGGTCAAAACAGAAAGAACTGGTTCTAAATTAGGCTCTGGCCCCGAACCACTCAACTCGAACTCAACTAGCACTCGAACTGCCTCGGTAGAAAAGGGGCACTGGAGTAAGTCTAGTAATAACTGGTCTCTTTGTCTGGTCTCATCAAGAAGTGTCCAATAGGTCCTGTAGCTCAGGTCCTCATGACCAACGAGCATGAGTCACAGCCGAAAAGATAAAAAGTTTTTTTCCACCCAGTCCTGATGAAAACAGTCTGAAAAATAATGCATGGGCCTTCATTTGGGCATATTAAAGTCTTTATAACCGGCATATCGTCCATCCAGGATGCTGGTGATTAGCTGATCAAAAGATCCGATCTGAACACTCCTCTATTAAAAACCGTAAATCACAAGTTAATCCAATTCGGCTGTTGTTATACTGCCATAGTTACGGCTCCTCGCTTCTCGCCGCTGATTAGTTGATGGAGCCGAATGCGCTGACTCACGCAGCTGGATATGAGTTCCTGGTACCATTAATGGACAGTGAAGACATTACCGCTCTCCCAGGCCTTTCTGGGACATCTCTCGGCCAATCAGAGCGCCAGAGGGCTGTCTGTAACCACGGTGACAGAAGGGGAATGGTTGGAGTTTGAGTGCACTCATGTCGCCCGAGCTGGATAAAGAGAGATATAAGAAGCTGGTGAAGTTGTGGTGGACCGTTCACTCCTACACCATTTTCACACCTTGTCAACATGAGATGTCTGTTTTTTTTTTTTCTCTCCCTAGCATACTGTGACTATTACGGCACTTGTATACATATTAATATATAAATTCTGGAAAAAAAAAGAGAGAGAGAAAATCAATTAAAAAATAATAATGAACGAATAATTATACAGCGAATTAAATCAAATAAAGGAACATAAAAATATTCAAACGTTCTAACCTTTAGGCCAATAAGAATAATTCCATTTTAACAAAGAGAACAAATTTAAGACCTTCGAGATTTCCAGAAGTTAGTGGATTAAAATGCGGAATGTGTAAAAGTTTCGGTACTGTCAGAAATACATTTAGAACCAAATAGAAATCCAGCATATGGGTCATATTTTTTTCATACCCAATGAAGTTTCAGCGCATTCTAACGGTAAATTTTACACCATGGAAAAGTGTAAGTGGATAAAAAAACAGGCGAGGGAAGATGTTGACCTCCAATACCATAAGATATGATTGGACCTAACTCGTCTTGTGAACGTTCCACAACATTAAATGTAAAGGAATAAACTGTACGATGAGATGTTCTTTCTTTAATGAAAATATCGATGGTAGTCTGAAGATAAGAGGAATAAACCATGTCAGAATGTGCTCTCTCTCTCATCTCTCACGCATTTTCTACCGCTTATACAAATTTCTCGGGTCACGGGGAGCCTGTGCCAGGCGTCATCGGACATCGAGGCAGGAAACACCCTGGACGGAGTGCCAACCCATCACAGGGCACACACACTCTCATTCACTCACACACTCACACACTACGGATAATTTTCCAGAGATGCCAATCAACCTACCATGCGTGTCTTTGGACCGAGGAAGGAAACCGGAGTACCCGGAGGAACCCCCCGAGGCACGGGGACAACATGCAAACTACACACATACAAGGCGGATGCAGGAATCGAACCTCCAACCCTGGAGGTGTGAGGCGAAAGTGCCACCCACTAAGCCACCATGCCCCCATCAGAATGTGCTGTTACAGGAAAATGATCCACAGCTTATCAGCAGTCATTTTAACCTGGAGCAGATTCACACCCCTCCTCATGTGTTCCTTCCTCATTTCCCACCTGTAGATTTGCGATTTGCTCCATAAAGTCTGCATAAAAACAAACTGTGGTGTATAAATCACTTAAATCTGCCTCTATTTACAAGTAAATTAATCAGGAGGAAAGAAAAATATGCAGCAAAAAAAAAAGATAAATGGACTGTTTTAATCACGTCGTTCGGCTCAGTTAATCTTCAAGGGTCTTCATTAAAGGAGTTTTGGCATCGGAGCCGAACCGGAAGTCGGCTCTGCTCGGTCGCGGGACGAAGCCATGTTTCGTCACACATGAGGAACACTGAACGGGGTTCTTTTGGCCCTGCTGCTTGATTGAGATGACAGTGTATGTCCACAGTCTAATTATGTGCGATTTTCTCCATCTTCAGCCTAGCACGCAGTTGCCATGGAGGCAGGACGGCAGCATTGGCAGCAACCCACCGGGAGCTGTAAAGACCCGGAAAGATCTTTATATTTGAAAAGATAATAATAAACCGATTCTTGAACACAGTTCTCCGTAGCCTTGTGGAACTGTGGATTTTTCTTCTTCTTTTTTCTTGTCTGTGTCTCGCCATCTGTCTGTCTGTCTGTCTGTCTGTCTGTCTGCCTGTCTCTTTCTCTTGCTATGTCTCAGTCTCCTTCTGACATTTCCACTTCAATCCATCTCATTTCTTCCAAATTTAATGACAGTGATTCGTCCCGAAAGGACCTTTGAACTTTTTTTGGCCTTTCGTGCTCAAATGACTCTGAAACTCTGTCAGCAGGTAGAGATAGGCTGAGTCTCAATTCTCCAGTTGACATATAGGGTGGAAAAGGCAGTGACCCAAACCTAAAATAGCACAGATTTTATAGAATAAGCAGCAGGGCTTGGATTCTGGTTCTGGATATTTTCACCTGTGTTCAATAGGCAGTTAATAAACTTAAGCACTATTCGGACGGCATTAGTTTTACGTGGGGACGTGGAGTAATGCAATTTTACCTCAGGACGTCTGTAATATTAATTGGCCAATTCGCACGGGACAAGACATCTCAGTAAAACTAGCAGAAGTGGGAGGGGTAACTCGCATGTGCGTATGACGTCGCTTCCTGTTGTCACGTGCGCAAATAGACAACATGGCGCCTCCATGCTTGCAAAACGTGCCAAAAACTACTTTTAAACAGGAAATGGCAGAATTTTACCGTACGTATTTACAGCGGGTCTATTCGGACGGGATCAGTATTACCTGACGTAATTTTTCCGGACCTCTTTACAGAAGGTAAAAGTCGCCGTAATCTTTACTGACATTGTCCGTAATGATTACCGAGATGGCACATTCGGACGGGACTAAAATCACAGAGAAGCTCTGGTAATAATTATTTTACCCCCCACGTCCCCACGTAAAACTAATCCCGTCCGAATAGGGCTTTAGAGTGGAAATCATTCTTCATAGTGGAAGACAAGATTTTCATCAAATAATCACGTTTTTCTTTTTACTTTTCCATGAAATATCTGTACTACACAATATTTGGCTTGTAAAACACTTTTACAACTCTCCGGTCATAAGTATGTACACTCCACTAATAAAAGGTCTTCACTGTGACTCTAAAATACGACACGATACGGTATTTTATAATAGTAATGACATTAATATTAATGTTTAAAAAAACTACACCAATACTAATAAATTGAAATGTTATGTATAAGATATACATATAAATAAAATATAAAAGAGAATTAACTCTGCTACTGTACGTACACCCACAAACACTCGCTTTTACAAAGGGTGCCAATAATTCTGAACGTGACTGTATACTGTATACTTGCATGCATCTGAAGTGTCTTTCTGAAGTAAAATATCCTAACAATAAACAACAACGATGCAATTTACATACATTTTAGTATTATGTACATAATGTACTATTACTATTGTAAATGTTCTATAATGTCATTGTTGAATTCTTGATTCTGATCAGAACCTGTAGATGAATTTTTATTGTAGACGTAACGGAGTTTGTCGTTTTTTGTGATTATAACCTATAACACACCTTGTGTGTGTGGAGTTTGCATGTTCTCCCCATGCCTCGGGGGTTTCCTCCGGGTACTCCGGTTTCCTCCCCCGGTCCAAAGACATGCATGGTAGGTTGATTGGCATCTCTGGAAAATTGTCCGTAGTGTGTGTGTGTGAGTGAATGAGAGTGTGTGTGCCCTGTGATGGGTTGGCACTCCGTCCAGGGTGTATCCTGCCTCGATGCCCGATGACACCTGAGATAGGCACAGGCTCCCTGTGACCCGAGGTAGTTCGGATAAGCGGTAGAAAATGAATGAATGAATGAAAGTTCCCCATGAGTAAATGTAGCTATAAATGGACAAAAAGAATAAATATTCTAATAAAATAATTTGATCCTATAATAGCTTTAAATCTAAATACATCTCACAGACGTGGATTAGATTTTAGAGAAACCTTCTGACCACAGAATGAAAAATAATAATAAAATAATAATAACCTGAAGATCAGTCGTTTATCTGGGTGTCCTGAAGCGAACACACACGCCTTCGTAAACACCCTTACAACAACCTTATCTCAGACTTTCTCCTTTTTTTTTTTACGCTGAGCCTTTTCTTCCCACCAGTTTTCTTTTCCAAACTTCACATGCTTGTTTACTCCGAGCCAGACCAAATGGCAGTGCAGAAAGGCCAAGCGAGTGTGTGTGTGTGTGTGTGCGTGTATTAGCATGCCAGCTCGAAAAAAAGGGGGCGTTTATAATACATCGGGAACTGCGAAGTAAAGAGATTTTGACCGTTATTGACTCTTGGAGTATGAAAAAAAGAAAGAAAAGTAGAAATCGAGTACTACAATAAAAGCGAGCACATCTGCAGACTGTATTATCCGCTGCATTGCCATCGGCCTGCTCACCGTTCAGCCTATTTTTAGGTGTTTGCACACATTCGTACGGCCCTCATTTAGCCGAGTAGATTAATTTGCGCTCAGGCTCGCTGTAGGGAAATGCTGAGTAGGATGAAAAATACGGTCAGGGACTTTGCGCAGCACAAGGAACCACCCCATTTCATTAGCGGCCGTCGCGATGCTTCATTACGGCTATTAATCTATTGTAACAAAGCAATCGAAAACAAAGTGAGTTTGCTCCACGTTAACAGGCGCTATAGCCCAGTGGACGGTAAAAATATGTGTATACGCATTGAATTACCTCTAGATAGACTTAACTGGGATCAAATGAACAGTTCAGCTACTCTGAATGCCACAGTCTGGTTTGACCCTGTGCTTAGTGTTTAATTTTAATTAATTTTTAACTCACTTTCTATGACAAAGCCAAAGAGATGCCCTTTTGTCTTACTCGGCTATATACTGTATATCACTTGTTTTCCGTTTTGATGTACTGCTACTGATGCACTGATACCACTTTGTATGTTGACCTATAGCATTGATCTGAGCATGAGCACCTTCTGCATTCAGAACACACACACACACACACACACACACACCTACACACTCTTAACTGGAAAGCCTTCCTTTCACACGACACTCGCTGGATTAACCTTGTCAGACTGCTAGCACTGTAATCGTGTTCTCCAGGCCTGGGTATGAGGTTGAAGGAAATGGCTTATTATTTACACATTTGGAGGTAACAAAATAACACTTTGTGAGTATGTGAGTGTTTGTGTGTGTCTCTATATAAAGGTGGAGGAGGATGACACACTATAAATAAAATGCACTATAGTGATGTGTAGCATGAGGTGAGGGTTTAATGCTAAATCTGCACAAATCAGTGTTTGGACCTGAGACATGTGGAACTGCAGCAGTGCCAATGGAGCGAATTTGTATCTTGATTTGGGGTTATTTTAGACTGCATTAACAACTTTAGTTCAAAAAAGAGTCCAATGACAAATCAAAGACATTTGGTGTCATTGTTCTTGTAATGACGAGGAGGCATATGGCTGGGGATCCATTTGCAGCAGTGGTTTATTGAATATAAACACAGGCGAAGTCAAACAGGCAGGGATCAGAACCGGCAAAACACAATATCAGACAGTGAGCAGAATCAGAATCGGGGACAGGCAAAAGGTCGGGCAGGCGGCAAACAATCGGAAAGTCAGAAAGAGAAAGCAGGAGTAATAACAGGAAAACGGAATACAGGAAACGCTCAGAATGACTGCAGGAAAACAAGACGAGACCTCGCATAGGTATGAAGTTCAAGCATGGTTTTATGTGAATGGGAGATGAGGATCAGGTGGCAGTGTAATCAGGAGGAGAGGTGGCTGATGGGAAGTGTAGTCCGGAAGCGAGCTAGTATTCTGGAGACGCGTCTCTATGGCGACGCTCTCGCGGTGGTTCGTTGCTCATGACAGTTCTCAACCAACAGTCAATCGATCATCACCATACTGTACGTCCCAATGACCAGTCACTGTACACCATTGTTCCCAACAACCAGTCACTATACATCATTCCTCTGAATGATCAATTACTGATCACTATTGTTCTCAATGAATGATCACCATTCCTCCCAATGACCAACCATTGATCTCCATTCCTCCCAATGACCAATCACTGATCACCATTCCTCCCAATGACCAATCACTGATCACTATTCCTCCCAATGACCAATCACTGGTCACTATTCCTCCCAATGACCAATCACTGATTACCATTCCTCCCAATGACCAATCACTGATCAATTTACTCCCAATGACCAATCACTGATCACTATTACTCCCAATGACCAATCACTGATCACCATTCCTCCCAATCATTATTCACTGATCACTATTCCTCCCAATCACCAATCATTGATCACCATTCCTCCCAATCATTATTCACTGATCACTATTCCTCCCAATGACCAATCACTGATCACCATTCCTCCCAATGACCAATCACTGATCACCATTCCTCCCAATGACCAATCACTGGTCACCATTCCTCCCAATGACCAATCACTGATCACTATTCCTAACAATGACCAATCACTGGTCACTATTCCTCCCAATCATTATTTACTGAACACTATTCCTCCCAATCACCAATCACTGATCACTATTCCTCCCAATGACCAATCACTGATCACTATTCCTCCCAATGACCAATCACTGGTCACTATTCCTCCCAATGACCAATCACTGGTCACTATTCCTCCCAATGACCAATCACTAAACAGCATTGTTTCCAGTGACTGATCACTGTTACCAACAACCCGTTACTGTTCACTATTGTTCCGGATAACCAATGATCGATCATTATTCTGAACAACCAATGACTGTTCACCATTGTTCCAAGGACCAATCACTGATCACTGCTGTTTTCCATTTACCAGCTCCCAAAAAAACACTGTTCCCAATCACCAATCTCTGGTCACGACTTTTACAACACATTTTGATCACAAATGATCTTGCTGTTTGAGTTATTATGCAAATGACTTTTTGTCATCTATCAGCTTTTAAAGCATGCATTATTATCATCTCATGGCAGTTAGTCTACTGTCTGTTTTGATAGTCAGTTAATTCAGACCCATGCTCAAATTCAGCTGCTTTTCAAAAACACACAGAGATCACATTTGTTCCTCGTTGTCCTAAATGAGGCCATAAGGTCACCATGATTACCATAGCAATGGGGCGGTTAGTGTGGAATCATAGAGGATGAATAATCCTGTGCAGAGGGTGAAACAATCTGCTCTCCACCAATTAGAGTGACCGCATCACACAAATCTACAATAACACTCGCTGCTTTGTGGATGTCCAGAGGGTCCAAATAACCAATTAGGTCTCATTCCTTTAAGTCTCTCCCACACACACACACACACACACACACACACACACACACACACACACACACACACACACGCACACAAAACCCCCTTTACTCACACACCCCCCATGCATGCACTTCACCTTCCATTCTGCTTTTCCTATTCCATATCTCTCTCTCTCTCTCTCTCTCCTTCTCTCATTCATATTCCTCTCTCTCCCTTTGTCTCTCATTCTTATTCTTATTTTCTCTCTCAAAAAACCCTTCACTCTTACAGACCTACACAAACACACACGCCTTTTTCCCTCTTGACACCTTTGCCCTCTAGTTCAATATTTGGTTAGCGAGACAGGGCTGTTATACTGTATATTAATGCTGTTGTTGCTTTGCTGCATTTAATCTACGATGCAGTTGCACACGTGTCATCGCATAATTTATACAATTTCCTCACACACACAACTTAAAGTGTAAAATACAGTGAGCGAGTAAATTCATACAACTACTACTACTACTACTACTACTACTACTACTACTAATAATAATAATAATAATAATAATAATAATAATAATAATAATGTACTTTAACTGGATGTCAGTGACTGACCTGAACAATATGTTTATTTGTGTGACTTGGCAAGACTTGGCCACTAGGGGCACTACTTGTGAGTGCTTGCATCCTGTTAATCTCTATCTGTGGCTATACTTCAAGGTGAATCGACACCTTCAGACCAATCAGAATCCAGTATTCAGTAGCCCTGTGGTATAATAAACTGCTACGAACGACGATTTTAATAAATTACTCAGTGGTGTCATTTAATATCGATTCGTTAAGAATCGATATCATATAATATCGTATGATGTCATATGATCTAATATGACATCAATGCATTAAGAGTCGCATTGGAATCGTCAGATATCAAATCGTTGCTGTAAGGATTAAAATTGTATCCTATCAACACCTATTGACCAATCAGAATTCAGAATTCAAATTATTACTGTTACTACTACAATCATAACCGATATTGAAAAAGTATTGAATCTTTGCCTTATTAATCAAAATCGTACAATAACAAGGTTCAGGGAAATTGTTGATTATCGGCTTGTTGCCTTAAGAACTAAAATTCTTCTTATTATATCGTATTGTAACAGATCAGTAGTATCATCAAAGATCAAATCATTGGCTAAAATATTGAATTTGTATCATATCTCAACAGATTCATTGGTATTGTTAAATATTTCCTTATGAATTACTGCTTCATAGCTTCACAGTGAGGAATCCTGACGTTAACACTCCAGCCATGTACTTACTGCTATAGGTCTGGGTAAAAAAAACAAAAAAAACAATCAAAGTTTAAATACAAAAGCTTTATTTATTTATTTATTTTGTCATTTCCGAAATAAAAAACGTATAAGCGTAACGTACACGCCCGTCAATTACGAGTCTAATCATCACACTTCATCACACCGCAGAGTAGAGTATGACTGCAGATTGATAGAAGCATATTTCAGCTGCTGTAGTAGAAACGCTGTATGGCCTCAGGCGATCCCATCAAAATTGCACAGTGGACAAATTTGCATTGATGCAAATGAATCAAATTTCCTACTGTGAAACTGAGTTTGAGTTCCCAAAGCGCCGCAGCGCCAAGATCGTTACAAAATGCTGATGACTGTCACTTTAAATGGTAGGTCTAGTTGTCGCGAAATTCCTGAATAGGATTTTTTTAGGGGCGGGTGGGGTTCGGTCAACCCGCTCAATGCCTCGCATAAATAATAATAATAATAATAATAATAATAATAATAATAATAATAATAATAATTCAAATCTCCTGACATCAGCAAGCCGCATAACGGTTTGTAATTGGACATGATTAAAAAACACAATACTGGGGACTTCCAGGTTAAACATGACATGAATAGTGGGTGTGATTCCCTGACCTCTTTTTAATTATCTGATCGTTCGTTATCGACATACACTCACTATAATCGATTACCTGGCATCCTGTATAACATAGAAACATAGCTGGGAAAGGGAAATGTGACTAGACAGGAGCTTCGGTATAAAACTGAAGACAGAGCTGGTGAGGCTGCTGGCAAGACCAACAATATGGCGTCTCATCTTGTGCATTTCCCGAAGACCTCAATAGTCTCTGACACAATTGAACAGTATTATGGAGTTTATCAGTGACCGGATGGTCAGTCTTGAGGCCTCCGTGGTTGAAAGAAAACATCTCAAGAATCTAATATAAAAGTATTGGGCATTCCCGACAAGCTGGAGGGATCAGACCTGATTAATTCATGATTAAATTATCTGCAAAGAGACTACGAGAAGTACAAAGAGACTACGAGACGTCTTTGGGTCTTTCATGTGCCTATCGAGCGTAATGACGCAAAGACCAAACATACCAGACCAAGAGTATTTTTGCTTCTCTTTCATTTCTTCCAGGATAAACATCGCATCTTTAGATCCAGCAGGAAAAACACGAGATAGATTTCCATGGACACGAAAAGGCGAGCAGCTCTCAAGGATCTCAAATCTCAGCCGTACGAAGAAGGGAGTCAAATTCACCCTTTTATACCCGGCGAGGCTTCGTATTACTAATGAAGGGAAAATGTACTGCTTCGATACACCAGAGCAAGCCAATGATTTTTACCTCTCGCAATAAGGTGAAGACTAAGGTGCAATAATGTTCTTTTTGACCCTTTGGGGCAAGATACTATAACTCAGTCAGGTAATCTTTAAAATTGTACAACATTCAAGGTTGAGTTTGTGCTTGTTTTTGTGTACATTTTGACTCTCTGTTTATCATTAGCCTTTAATGATACCACTCGATACTTTCTGGTGTTATTGACTAACAGCTGTAGTAAGACTACAGACATAACCGTGGCTTCCTCTACCTTTATTAAAACAAAATCGCTGGTGAACCCCACAGAATCTTTCATCTTCATCAGTCTTTTTCCAGACTGGATTATTTTTTATAGATAACTGGTATAATTCAATAGAGAAGAAAGATACTACACAGCTGTAGTTAGGTCAGATCATCCACCCGCGGTATTAAACATCAGGGAATTACTACAGTGGAAACTCAATCTACTCCTGATAGCTGGTGAAAAAAAATCTGTAGCGTTGTATTGATCGGTATAGACGCTTACTCGGAGACCAATAATCCAGGTTCGATGTCTTTTTCGTGACTTTGAGAGCCTCTAAAGGCTTGCTGGGCACAAACCTAACCAGATCATGGTTTGAAACATTCATTCATTCATTCATTTTCTACCGCTTATCCGAACTTCTCGGGTCACGGGGAGCCTGTGCCTATCTCAGGCGTCATCGGGCATCGAGGCAGGATACACCCTGGACGGAGTGCCAACCCATCACAGGGCACACACACTCTCATTCACTCACACACTCACACACTACGGACAATTTTCCAGAGATGCCAATCAACCTACCATGCGTGTCTTTGGACCGGGGGAGGAAACCCCCGAGGCACGGGGAGAACATGCGAACTCCACACACACAAGGTGGAGGTGGGAATCGAACCCCCAACCCTGGAGGTGTGAGGAAAACGTGCTAACCACTAAACCACCGTGCCCCCGGTTTGAAACATTTCATGCGTCAGATAAAATTCCAACCAAACTTTACCCAAAAGAAATCGAATATATTTTACGAAACCTATAATAAACAACCTATTCGACCTTCAGATGAGGTTGAAGATTCAGAACTCGGATGAGTCAGTAAAAACATCAAGTTAATGAGAATCAGCAGGTCTCCAGGCCTCGATAGGTGTCCTATTGAGTTTTAGAAGATCGGCAGAAACGTGCACCGATTCATCTCGAAGCGTTTCAGGAATCTTTGGAATCTGCTCTGAAGAATGACCATTGTCCCTGTTTCTGTTTTCAATCTCAATTGAAACTCTTTGAATAGCATTGAAATCAACTGCATTGTTCCAAAGATATAAAAGAGGGGATATTGGACATCGTGTGTCTTCGTTTAAAGGAGGAGAGGAGAGGCCAGTGAGTCAGAGAGCTGGTTAGAAAGGACTTCCATTTACCTTGGAGCTGGAAGAATACAGAATACAGAGAAGATGACAATACTTCCTACGTTTCTTTATTGCTTTCAATTCTTTCCCAATACCCAATGGGATTTTATTTTTACCCCAGTCCTTTTTTTCTATCTATAAATCTATCTACGTCATCTACGTTATCTGGGAAAATAAGATTCCGAGGGATAAATCACTATTACAGAGCATCCGGTGCTTAAAAGATACCATTCTGCTTTCACTGCCATAAGAAATAAATAATAATAAAGGATTTTTTAGTTAACAAATGAAAGTGGGCGAGGAAAATTAAACATCCTAGTACACACACACACACACACACACACACACACACACACACACACACACACACACACAAACACATCAGGTTTACTGACTTTGTGAGGACCTTCCATTGGCAGAATGATTAATAACTTCTCTCACTCACTCACTCACTCACTCATCTTCTACCGCTTATCCGAACTACCTCGGGTCACGGGGAGCCTGTGCCTATCTCAGGCGTCATCGGGCATCGAGGCAGGATACACCCTGGATGTAGTGCCAACCCATCGCAGGGCACACACACACACACACTCTCATTCACTCACGCAATGATTAACAGCTTTATTTATTTAATTTAACACTTCACTCTAACACTACCTTAGTACTCAGATGTAAATAGTTTTATATTTTTAAAACTTTATTTATTTAATTTAACACTTCACTCTAAAACTACTTTAGTACTGAGATGTAAATAGTTTTACATTTTTAAAACTTTATTTATTTAATTTAACACTTCACTCTAACACTACCTTAGTACTCAAATGTAAATAGTTTTATATTTTTAAAACTTTATTTATTTAATTTAACACTTCACTCTAAAACTACTTTAGTACTGAGATGTAAATAGTTTTACATTTTTAAAACTTTATTTATTTAATTTAACACTTCACTCTAACACTACCTTAGTACTCAGATGTAAATAGTTTTACATTTTTAAAACTTAAGCTGGTTTTTGAGGACCGGCTGATTATGAGGACACTTGATGTCATCCTATCATTCTGAGGACTTTGATGCGGTTTCTTTAATCGTCCTCAACTTCCCTTCCACTTAGGACTTTTGGCGGTAAATATGTGTATATGTACACACAAACACACAAACACACACAAACACACACACACAAACACACACACTGATTTTGATGTCATTATTTAGAGGAAATGCGAAACAGACTTGGTATTGAAGCAGGTTTAGATCATGCCGGGTCTGACAGGCTATAAAGGGCAGCGCCACAAAGCCGATTCCTGTTCTAATAAGAAGTGGAAGGGATGCTTTGTATCTTGTGACCTTTTCAAGCGCTCTCTTTCTCTCTCTCTCTCTTTCTCTCTGTTTCTCTCTCTCTCTCTTTGTCCCAGTATATTCCAAGCCTGTCAGTTTTACAGATCAGCTACATTACTGCAGCGAGAGACACAATATCAGTGTTGCAGAACATTAATCTGAGGATCAGTTTACTCCCTGACCAATTTCTCTCTCTCTCTCTCTCTCTCTCTCTCTCTCTCTCTCTCTCTCTCTCTCTCTCTCTCTCTCTCTCTCTCTCTCTCTCTCGTGCTCTCTCTGATTGTATATGTCAGCATGGCTCGTTAAACAGCCCTTTTCATTTATTTCGAGTTTTTATTTATCAATCAT